>NC_051321.1:48634765-48937795 GCF_015220235.1 Choloepus didactylus
CCTCAAGGGGGCACTACATCTTTTTCTCCTTGTTTTTCTTTTTTTTTTTTTTTAACTTTCCCTTCTTTTTTAAATCAACTGTACGAAACAAAAAGTTAAAAAGAAAACAAACATACAATAAAAGAACATTTCAAAGAGACCATAACAAGGGAGTAAGAAAAAGACAACTAACCTAAGATAACTGCTTAACTTCCAACATGTTCCTACTTTACCCCAAGAAAGTTACCTAATACAGCAACATTTCTGTGAACTTGTTCCTACTATATCCATCAGAAATTAACAGACCATAGTCATTCCTGGGCATCCCCAGAATGTTAAATAGCTTATCTGTTCTTGTTGGATTATTGTTCCCCCTTCCTTAATTGCTCTCTATTGCTAGTTCCCCTACATTCTACATTATAAACCATTTCTTTTACATTTTTCAAAGTTCACATTAGTGGTAGCATATAATATTTCTCTTTTTGTGCCTGGCTTATTTCGCTCAGCATTATGTCTTCAAGGTTCATCCATGTTGTCATATGTTTCACGAGATCGTTCCTTCTTACTGCCGCGTAGTATTCCATCGTGTGTATATACCACATTTTATTTATCCACTCATCTGTTGAAGGACATTTGGGTTGTTTCCATCTCTTGGCAATTGTGAATAATGCTGCTATGAACACTGGCGTGCAGATATCTGTTTGTGTCACTGCTTTCCAATCTTCTGGGTATATACTGAGAAGTGCAATTGCTGGATCGAATGGTAACTCTATATCTAGTTTTCTAAGGAACTGCCAGACTGACTTCCAGAGTGGCTGAACCATGATACAGTCCCACCAACAATGAATAAGAGTTCCAATTTCTCCACATCCCCTCCAGCATTTGTAGTTTCCCGTTTGTTTAATGGCAGCCATTCTAATTGGTGTGAGATGGTATCTCATTGTGGTCTTAATTTGCATCTCTCTAATAGCAAGTGAAGCTGAACATTTTTTCATGTGTTTCTTGGCCATTTGCATTTCCTCTTCAGAGAACTGTCTTTTCATATCTTTTGCCCATTTTATAATTGGGCTGTCTGTACTATTGTCATTGAGTTGTAGGATTTCTTTATATATGCAAGATATCAGTCTTTTGTCAGATACATGGTTTCCAAAAATTTTTTCCCATTGAGTTGGCTGCCTCTTTACCTTTTTGAGAAATTCCTTTGAGGTGCAGAAACTTCTAAGCTTGAGGAGTTCCCATTTATCTATTTTTTCTTTTGTTGCTTGTGCTCTGGGTGTAAAGTCTAGGAAGTGGCCGCCTAATACAAGGTCTTGAAGATGTTTTCCTACATTATCTTCTAGGAGTTTTATGGTACTTTCTTTTATATTGAGATCTTTCGTCCATTTTGAGTTAATTTTTGTATAGGGGGTGAGGTAGGGGTCCTCTTTCATTCTTTTGGATATGGATATCCAACTCTCCCAGCCCCATTTGTTGAAAAGACCATTATGACTCAGTTCAGTGACTTTGGGGGCCTTATCAAAGATCAGTTGGCCATAGATCTGAGGGTCTATCTATGAATTCTCAATTTGATTCCATTGATCTATATGTCTATCTTTGTGCCAGTACCATGCTGTTTTGGCAACTGTGGCTTTATAATAAGCTTCAAAGTCTGGGAGTGTAAGTCCTCCCACTTCGTTTTTCTTTTTTAGAGTGTCTTTAGCAATTCGAGGCATCTTCCCTTTCCAAATAAATTTGATAACTAGCTTTTCCAAGTCTGCAAAGTAGGTTGTTGGAATTTTGATTGGGATTGCATTGAATCTGTAGATGAGTTTGGGTAGAATTGACATCTTAATGACATTTAGTCTTCCTATCCATGAACATGGAATATTTTTCCATCTTTTGAGGTCTCCTTCTATTTCTTTTAGTAGAGTTATGTAGTTTTCTTTGTATAGGTCTTTTACATCTTTGGTTAAGTTGATTCCTAGGTACTTGATTTTTTTAGTTGCTATTGAAAATGGTATCTTTTTCTTGAGTGTCTCTTCAGTTTGTTCATTTCTAGCATATAGAAACATTACTGACTTATGTGCATTAATCTTGTATCCCGCTACTTTGCTAAATTTGTTTATTAGCTCTAGTAGCTGTATCGTTGATTGCTCAGGGTTTTCTAGATATAAGATCATATCATCTGCAAACAATGACAGTTTTACTTCTTCTTTTCCAATTTGGATGCCTTTTATTTCTTTGTCTTGCTGGATTGCCCTGGCTAGCACGTCCAGCACAAAGTTGAATAACAGTGGTGACAGCGGGCATCCTTGTCTTGTTCCTGATCTTAGAGGGAAGGCTTTCAGTCTCTCACCATTGAGTACTATGCTGGCTGTGGGTTTTTCATATATGCTCTTTATCATGTTGAGGAAGTTTCCTTCAATTCCTACCTTTTGAAGTGTTTTTATCAAAAACGGATGTTGGATTTTGTCAAATGCTTTTTCAGCATCTATTGAAATGATCAATTGATTTTTCCCTTTTGACTTGTTAATATGTTGTAATACATTGATTGATTTTCTTACGTTGAACCATCCTTGCATGCCTGGAATGAACCCCACTTGGTCATGGTGTATGATTTTTTTAATGTGTCTTTGGATTCGATCTGCAAGTATTTTGTTGAGGATTTTTGCATCTATATTCATTAGGGAGATTGGCCGGTAGTTTTCCTTTTTTGTAGCATCTTTGCCTGGTTTTGGTATTAGATTGATGTTAGCTTCATAAAATGAGTTAGGTAGTGTTCCATTTTCTTCAATGTTTTGAAAGAGTTTGAGTAAGGTTGGTGTCAGTTCTTTCTGCAAAGTTTGGTAGAATTCCCCTGTGAAGCCATCTGGCCCTGGGCATTTATTTGTGGGAAGATTTTTGATGACTGATTGGATCTCTTTGCTTGTGATGGGTTGGTTGAGGTCTTCTATTTCTTCTCTGGTCAGTCTAGGTTGTTCATATGTTTCCAGGAAATTGTCCATTTCTTCTACATTATCCAGTTTGTTGCCATACAGTTGTTCATAATATCCTCTTATAATTTTTTTAATTTCTTCAGGATCTGCAGTTATGTCACCTTTTTCATTCATTATTTTGTTTATATGGGTCTTCTCTCTTTTTGATTTTGTCAGTCTAGCTAGGGGCTTGTCAATCTTGTTGATCTTCTCAAAGAACCAACTTTTGGTGCTATTTACCCTCTCTATTGTTTTTTTGTTCTCTATGTCATTTATTTCTGCTTTAATCCTTGTTATTTCTTTTCTTGTACTTGGTTTAGGATTGGTTTGCTGTTCATTTTCTAGCTTCTTCAGTTGATCCATTAGTTCTTTGATTTTGGCTCTTTCTTCCTTTTTAATATATGCATTTAGTGCTATAAATTTCCCCCTTAGCACTGCTTTTGCTGCATCTCATAGGTTTTGGTATGTTGTGTTCTCATTTTCATTCGTCTCTATATATTTAGCAATTTCTCTTGCTATTTCTTCTTTAACCCACTGATTGTTTAGGAGTGTGTTGTTTAACCTCCAGGTATTTGTGAATTTTCTAAGTCTCTGATGGTTATTGACTTCTAATTGTATTCCATTGTGGTCAGAGAATGTGCTTTGAATAATTTCAATCTTTTTAAATTTATTGAGGCTTGTTTTATGTCCCAGCATATGATCTATTCTGGAGAAAGTTCCATGAGCACTAGAAAAGTATGTGTATCGTGGTGATTTGGGATGTAATGTCTTGTATATGTCTGTTAAATCTAATTCATTTATCAGATTGTTTAGGTTTTCAATTTCCTTATTGGTCTTCTGTCTGGTTGATCTATCTATAGGAGAGAGTGATGTGTTGAAGTCTCCCACAATTATTGTGGAAACATCAATTGCTTCCTTTAGTTTTGCCAATGTTTCTCTCATGTATTTTTTGGCACCTTGATTGGGTGCATAGACATTTACGATTGTTATTTCTTCTTGTTGAATTGCCCCTTTTATTAGTATGTAGTGGCCTTCTTTGTCTCTCAAAACATCCCTGCATTTAAAGTCTATTTTATCTGAGATTAATATTGCTACACCTGCTTTCTTTTGGCTGTAGCTTGCATGAAATATTTTTTTCCATCCTTTCACTTTCAGTTTCTTTGTGTCCCTGTGTCTAAGATGAGTCTCTTGTATGCAACATATTGATGGTTCATCTTTTTTGATCCATTCTGCGAATCTATATCTTTTAATTGGGGAGTTTAATCCATTTATATTCAACCTTATAACCGTGAAGGCATTTCTTGAATCAGCCATCTTATCCTTTGGTTTATGTTTGTCATATTTTTCCCCTCTGTCTATTAATATCCTTTATTGTACCCATACCGAATCTCTTTAGTACTGAACCTTTCTCCAAGTCTCTCTGTCCTGTCTTTGTTTCTCTGTCTGTAGGGCTCCCTTTAGTATCTCCAGTAGGGCAGGTCTCTTGTTAGCAAATTCTCTCAGCATTTCTTTGTCTGTGAAAAATTTAAGCTCTCCCTCAAGTTTGAAGGAGAGCTTTGCTGGATAAAGTATTCTTGGCTGGAAATTTTTCTCACTCAGAACTTTAAATATATCATGCCACTGCCTTCTTGCCTCCATGGTGGCTGCTGAGTAGTCACTACTTAGTCTTATGCTGTTTCCTTTGTATGTGGTGAATCGCTTTTCTCTTGCTGCTTTCAGAACTTGCTCCTTCTCTTCCGTGTTTGACAGTGTGATCAGAATATGTCTCGGAGTGGGTTTATTTGGATTTATTCTATTTGGAGTTCGCTGAGCATTTATGATTTGTGTATTTATGTTGTTTAGAAGATTTGGGAAGTTTTCCCCAACAATTTCTTTGAATACTCTTCCTAGACCTTTACCCTTTTCTTCCCCTTCTGGAACACCAATGAGTCTTATATTAGGACGTTTTATATTATCTATCATATCCCTGAGGTCCGTTTCGATTTTTTCAATTTTTTTCCCCATTCTTTCTTTTATGCTTTCATTTTCCTTTCTGTCATCTTCCAGGTCACTGATTCGTTGTTCAACTTCCTCTAGTCTTGTACTATGAGTGTCCAGAATCTTTTTAATTTGGTCAACAGTTTCTTTAATTTCCATAAGATCATCCCTTTTTTTATTTAGTCTTGCAATGTCTTCTTTATGCTCTTCTAGGGTCTTCTTGATATCCTTTGTATCCTGTACTATGGTCTCATTGTTCATCTTTAGTTCTTTGAGTAGCTGCTCTAGGTGCTGTGTCTCTTCTGGTCTTTTGATTTGGGTGCTTGGGCTTGGGTTATCCATATCGTCTGGTTTTTTCATATGCTTTATAATTTTCTGTTGTTTTTGGCCTCGTGGCATTTGCTGAACTTGATAGGGTTCTTTTAGGATTTGTAGACCAATTGAAGTCCTTATCTCTAATTTATCAGATCTACAGCTTCGTGGAGTACACTTTCTCTAACTAACCAGCAGGTGGCATCCACGAGCCACCTGTTCTCCACAAGCCAGTTCTCCCCTGCTTAGCCTTTTTGGTGAGTGGGAGAGTGAGTCTTGTGGGGTCCAATTGGTGTACCAAGCTTGCGTATGTAGTTGGTGTTTCCTGCCCTGTATATGGGGCGTGTTTCTGGGCAGTCGGGGAGGGGGTTGGCTCTAACAATCAAATCTCCCTGGTGATCCTAGAGTTTTAAAGCTGCTGCAATAGTCTAATCCTTCAGTTCAGTCCTGCCACAGTTTGTCTCTGCCACTGACCCACAAGTCCTTGGTATTGGCGTATTGCTCCTGAGACTTGCAAGTGGGCCCCTCTTCCAGGCTGTGCACCCCGGGTCCTCTGTTGAAGGGTGACTGTGCTATGTCACAGGTGAGTGCCGTCCCCCCAGGGCAGTTCTGGGCTGCTGGGCTGTGTAGGGAGGCTCCCAGTCTGCTGAAATGATGACTGAATGGGGCTTTGTTAATTTACACTGTTCCACCTTCCCAACTCTGGGACAATCAGCTGAGGTTGCAGGGAAGGCTAATGTCCACGCCCAGTTTTGTGGTGTGTGCCTGTTATTTGAAGCACTTCCGTCACACTGGGTTGTGTGGGGCAGCTCTGGGCTATGGGGCTGGCGATGGGCAGGAGTGTTTCCTGTTCACCAGGATGATGGCTGTGAGCGGACACCCCCCTTTTCTTGGGAAGTTGTGGTGTTTAGTGAATTTTCTAAGCCACTGGATTATTGCCTTTTGTCTAAGAACTCTCTTAGTTCTGCTCTTGTCTTGACCTGCCCAAATTGCAAGTCTTTGAAGCTTTCTGTATTGGGCTTCTTAGAGTAATTGTTTTAGAAAAAGAAAAAAGGATTAAAAAAAAGGGCCCTCCTCAGAGATCTAATGGGCTATTGAAATGCTAAGAGACAAAGCAATTAGGGCCATTAAGGAAAGGTCCACAGGGCAGAGAGATCAGCTTTTCTTCGGGATTTGCATATGAGCCTCAGGGCCTGCGCTCTGCCCTTCCCCTTTCTATGTTCACCAGAACTCCCCAAAATCCTCTGCTTTTATTTTGGAGTTTTTCGTGTTGTTTTTTTCTATGCCTGTCTCCTCTCTGCTGGGCTGGCTGCTCTCAGATTCTCTGGTGTCTGGTCTCAGTCTATCTATGGTTGGAGTTTGGATCAGTAGAATGAGTTTCTGATAAGGGCTGCCACTGCAGTTCTCCCTTCTCCTTCCCGGAGCTGACAGCCCCTCCTCCCACGGGACTGAGCCTGGCAGGGAGGGGTGCAGGTCCCCTGGCCACAAAAACTTACAGATTTCGCTGATCTCAGCAGTTCCACATTTTCATGAGTGTTGTATGAAGTATGCCCAAAGTCAAATTGCTCTGTGGTGTCCAGTCCACGCAGTTCCTGGCTTTCTACCTACTTTCCTGGAGGAGTAACTAAAATATGCAGCTCACCAGTCCGCCATCTTGCCCTGCCTCTCTAAGGCGTTTATATTTTAAGGTCTTTATACTGAGATTAGTAGGGAGCGTTTGCAGAGTTTTAAGTAATGGAGAGTAACATCATCAAAGATGTATTTTTTTAAAAATCACTCTCTAATGTGGGGAATGGATTGAAAGGGGCAAGATGATGGAAGGTAAAAAATGTAGGAGTCATGTAATAATAATCCAAGGTCAAGTTGATAGCAATTGGGATAATGTAATGACAGTCCCTATGCAACCCATCTCCAGAGGTGGAGACTAGTGAGTAATTTCAAGATAAATTTAGAAGATAATCAGATTCTCTGTAGTGCTAAACAATAATAGCTTTGGCTATTAACTCCATAGATGTTAATGATGATGAAAGGAAATTTAAATGTTCTGACTTGAACTATTTCACCCAGGACCCATCCATGCATTGAGAAATGCTTTGTAGTCCAATTAGTGGCATAGATGCCACAAGCATAGAAAAAATAATTTTGAGAATCTGTAAAATCAGCCAGGAATAAAATCATCTGCAAAAATCCAGGCTCATTTTTAAAGAGTGAGCTTCCCAGAGGAACAGATTCTTGGGCAATCTATTGTTCCATTTTCCAAACTGTGTTTCCTGTCTCTCCAGTATGTCCTCATGACACAGTTAGGTGTTTGAGGGATTAACAAAGTGCTTAACAAGGAGGCTACTTCAGAGTCTGGAAACGTAGTCATTCATATATTATTTGAATTTATTTGATCAGGTTGCTGTCTTCCTACATTGCTGGCTGACAATGCACTTAGGGAATGGGATTTTATTGACAGAAAGAAAAAAGAAGGGAAGCTGCCCTGAAGACAAAATGGGTTGACACAAACTTACATGGATGTATTTATAGTGTGGATGTAAGTTAGCTTAAAACCTTATTGATCAAGGGATAAAAGGAGATGAATTTCTGCATTTTAAAAAGTTGCCTACTTAAAAATCTTGATGCTAAGAAGTAGAAAAACAGCTGCTTCTACCTCCTTCTATTCTCTACTGTATCCCTCCCTCCTCCCCATTCTTTATTTTTATGTAGCGTGAACATGAATTGCCTGAATTTGGCATTTTGATGGTTTTGGTAACATGAAGGCTAAATGCTTGAATGGACAAAATGGGTGTAAAGAGATGAGTCTGGGAGTCAAAATACTCTTCATGCAATTGTTCTATAGATGACCTGCATTCTTTGTTTTAAAGCACCAACTTAATATAAGAAATCTGAGCAAACTCCATTAATAGTTTAAGAATTATTATAATCTCTTTTTAATGAACTTTAAATCCCCTGTCTGTTCTTACTTAAAGATGGGAAATGTATACCCATTCCCTATATAGATAAGTCCATTAATATAGTTCAGTATTTGACGAATCCGTTTTGCTTTCTTTCTTATGGAGTAGTGGTTCTCAACCAGGGATCCATGTAACCACTGAAATCATACACCCCATTTTGTGGACATATGTGTATGTGTGTGGAAAATTTACACACAGAGAAAGGACGTAAATGTCATGGTCTCCCCTTCCCCACTACCAATCTATTGACCTGGACTAAATATTTTCTGGGTTTTTTGTTGTTGTTTTTAAATTTTTTTTTTAACATTTACAATTTCCTTCTTCTTTGGAAATAATTTGAAAATATGAAAGAGGGAGAGATTAGGTCTTATTTGCTTGTAGTGAATGTTTAAGGAAGGTATTGGTAGGTCTTCTACAAGAAATAAGATATTAATATTTCCTATTCCCATTCCCCTTGGTTTATACCTCTGGGGTGACCTCTAGGTTGCGTACTCCCCCCCTCCCCAGTCTGAATGAGGTGTGATATATGATCCATAAACTGTTCTTATAATTGCCTTTTATGGGAAGAGAATGTTAATGAATAGTTAGTAAAACTTACATCATCATTATATAGCTGACACATAAAAACTTTAAGATAATAGATTACAAGCAAAATTTTGTCATTTTTTTCCTCCTCTCATCATCTCTGGTTCTTTATTTCATCTTAAGTATGTCTGGCCCAGTAGCTGTATATAGCTGTAATAAATCTATATTTTGTCTTGGTAAGTCTTTTCATTTAAAAAAAAAAACATATAGCCTACAGGCTCTTCTTCATAGCAATGTGTAAGAAATAAAATGAATTGGAATTTTAAACAAGAAACTTGAACCTGGGGAGCAAATATAGAGGGAATATTAATAAAAGCACCATTTAATGAACTTTTGTGCTTATTTTACATGATGGTTATTAGAACCCAGTGAGTAGGATTATTATCATCTGGTGTTCCTGTTTGCTAATGCTGCCATTATGCAAAATACCAGAAATGGATTGGCTTTTATAAAGGGGGTTTATTTGGTTACAAAGTTACAGTCTTAAGGCTATAAAAGTGTCCAAGCTAAGGCATCAACACGAGTATACCTTCACTGAAGGAAGGCCAATAGCAGCTGGAAAACCTCTGTTAGCTGGAAAGGCATGTGGCTGGCATCTGCTGATCCCGGGCTATGTTCTAGCTCCTCTCTCAGCTCCTGTGCTTTCTTCAAAATGTTGTTCTTGGGGCGTTCTGTACTGTTTTAGCTTCTCCAGAGCAAACAGTGGGCTAGCATCCCCAAAGTGTCAGCAGAAGTCTGCTTTCAGCATCCATCTCCAAAATGTCCCTCTGAGCTGCTCTGAGGTCCTTCTGTTTGTGAGCTCTTTTACAGGACTTCCAGTGATTAAATCAAGACTTAACCTGGGGTCCATACCTCCATGGAAATAATTTAATCAAAGGATTCCAACCTAATCAAGAATAATATATCTGCCCCCCACAAGATTGCGTTAACGAACATGGCATTTTGGGGGTCATAAGACATCCAAACCGGCACAATCTATGTATTATACCTGATGAGACTGAGGCTTAGAGTTTGAATAACTTGCTTTAAGTTACATAGTTGGCAAGTGGCAATGCCAGGACTCCAGCCCTTGTAGGCTTATACTGAGAATTCAGTGAGCTGGTACAAGTAAATGGCTCAGCCCTGACAGCCCTGGTGGTGGTGAAGGAGGCTGAGGAGGAGCAGGGATGCAGTACCAACAGCAGCAGCAGCTCTTTCTGCTTATCAACCTGCATATCCTTTCACTCTAGATTTTTCATCCAGAGGCTACATACCCACCCAGGTATTAACCATTCAGTGTTTTTATTTGCAAGACAATTGTGAAGTTGATTTAAAGCTGCCCTCCCCATTTATCCTGAATATTTTCTTTTTCATTATCTTTGAATCACCTTTATAAATTTCCTACTCTATCCCTAACATGAGAACTCTCTCCTATTAAATTCATGATTTGTCACCACTAGGCCTTTTCTAGGGATTTCCTTGCTAGGTTATCCTGCTGCCCTGAAAGATGGTTTCTCTCCAGAATTTGGTGGCCTGAGTTAAGCACACCATCTGTGAAGAAATGCCATAGAGCTTAATAGTGCTTGGAGCCCTGTTCTGGAATGAAGAAATCACGTACTGCTTTAGGATTTCTTATCCTTCCGATGATCCAATGGGCGTATCATGGAATGCTACACAATTTTCAGCGTCCTCATCAATGCCAAATTGTCAGCTGTGGCCCTGGCTTTCTTCTGAGGAACTAAACCTGCTTTCTTCTCCTTGGGGAGCCTCTTCTCCCTCTCTTCTGAGAAGTTTTTATTTACAAGTCTTAGTTTATGGAGTGCAATTCACTGCCTGGCCTCTTTGTCTGTCTTCCTCCCTTTCTTTCACACACCTCAGAGAAAACCACATTGATCCATTTCTCCACAGGGCCCTATATCTCAGGCAGAAGATGTTCTCTTATAAGTTGAACAAGAGGTGTCCCTATTATCTCAAAAAGGCAGGATGCATCTCTGAAGATGTCCAAAAGAGTTGATAATATTATTGCTAATTTTCTGCCTATCCAAGAAGCTCTCTGGGTATTTTCTCACAGGAAATAGAGATTTTCTTTGGTTGTATCTCAACTAGAGATCAGGCTGGCCATTTCCTAAGGCCTATCAGCTTGAGTGTGAATGCATAGACTTTTCTGACTGAAAAAGACTGACATGTCCCTAAAGAGCCCTAATCTGAGATCCATAGTGCTTTCGATCCGTCCAATATCACTTTCTCCTTAGAACCACAGGCTATTTCACACCTTCCAGGAAGAGAGACTGGGCCCTTGTCTCTTTATGTATTTGAAACACTCCTGCTGAGCTTTTCAATCGAGAGAGAAAGAAATACTCTTATTCAACATACAGAACACCGATATGTGTTCCCTGAACTTGAAAAAAGGTACCGCTTCTACCACTGACAAAGTTAATAAACTGACTATAACACTGTGAGCTACAGGGAAATTCTGGCAATTCTGCATTCCCACAATCACTCTCACCATCATCTTTTAAAAAAAATTTTCATTGTAGTAATATACAACTCAAAATTTCCCATTTTAACCACATTTAAGTGTACAATTCAATGGTATTAATTACATTCACAATATTGTGTTACCATAACTGATATCCATTACCCCTACTTTTTCATCACCTCAAACAGAAACTCTTCCCTCCCATTAAGCTTTGACTCCCTCTTCTCATCCCACCTACTCTGGCCCCTGGTAACCTATAAACTGCTATCTGTCTCTGTGAAGTTCTTCTATCTTGCCATCATTTTTATAAGCACTTAATATATTGAGGCTCTTTACATATGTTGACTCATTTACTCTTCACACTACATAGCTGCTATTAACTCTACTTAATGTAGATACTAAGAGGTAAATCTTACATTCAAAGCCAATTTTGTTGGATCCAAAGCTGGTACTCTTTTCACTCTGACTCGTATTGACAGTAAGATATTTTAATTAACTTTGAGACCACCAAAACCATTCTGAACCAAAAGTTATGATGAATGAGTTGTATTACCATCCTACTAAGATATCTGTTTTAACAGTGAATATACCCTAGACAGGGCCATATCATGTAGGATTATGTAGTTACTTAACTATCTTTAAACTGTTAGTATATTTCAATTACCTTGGCTCAATGACCATAATGATAAAATTGTAAATACAAAGTATTTATCAGTAGATAAATCTTCATATATAAGTTAAGCCAATAATCTCTCTTCTTTTCCTGAGTTACTTGGTTATATGATAATGTTTTTATATAATAATACTTGGTTATATGATAATGTTTACCTTCGATTGCTGTTGTGTGGATGCGTGCACGTGTGTCTGTCTTTTCTCGTTCCCAATATTGTCCCCTCCATTTGAACCCACTGCTTTTTTAAAGGAGACAGAACATAGTGGGGTTCTGTTTTAGTTTTCTAGGCTGTTTAAGCAAATACCATGAATTGGTTAAGTTAAACTATAGAAATTTATTTGCTCACAGTTTTGAGGCTAGGAAAATATCCAAATCAAGGCATCATCAGGGCTTTCTCCTGGAAGACTGTGATGTTCTGGGACTGGCTGCCCTTGATCCTCGGTTCGTCTGTCACATGGCGAGGCACATGGCGGTGTCTCCTGGTCTCTTCCTTCTTTTCTGGGTTCTGTATCAGCTTCTTGCTTCCTGTGGTTTGCTCCCTCTCTCTGTCTGAATTTCATTCCTCTTAAAGGATTCCAATAACAGAATTAAGACCCATCCTGACTAAGGCAGGCCACACCTTAACTCAAGTAACCTCATCAAAAGGTCCTTTTACAATGGATTCACACCCACAGGAATGGATTAAATTTAAGAACATGTTTTTTTCTGGGGTACCTAAAGTTTCAAACCACTACAGGTGCACTCAAGCCTAGGTCCACATTCAACCTTTTCTCTCTTCTTTATATATGCATTTATCATATATTATCTCAGTTAAGCTTCATAATAGCACTGCAAGGTAGGTAGAAATATCCCCATTTTGCAGATGAAGAATTGGGTTCAAAATTTACATAACTTTCCCATAATCACATGCTGTGAATAGATTTTCAGTTAAAATTTTCTGTGCAAGAAAAGTCATTATAAACAATGTTGAAAGGCAACTTCAGACATGGAGAGGATATTTATAATGCTATGCAGAATCTATAAAGAACTTTAAAAGTCAATAAGAAAAAGACAAGAAACCCAGTGGAGAAATAGATAAACTATATGAACTGGCAGTTAATAAAAAAGCAAGTAGAATGGCCAATACACACAGAAAAAGCTGTTCAAACTCACTAATCATCAGAAAAATGAAAAATAAAACTGAGAGCTGCTACTTCATATCCCTCATTCACAAAATTTAAAAATCCTGTGACTATTAATGAGGACTTGAAGAAATGGGAAGTCATACTTTCCCAATGGGAGGATAAATTATCACCACTTTGGAGACTGATTTGGCATTATATAGTAAATGTGAAGATATAATTCTAATTAAAGAGAAATTGTTATACAGTGCAAATGGAGACATGTTGAATTCTTTATTATGTATTATTAACAAAGAACTGGAAACAACTTAATGTTTATTTGCAGTTACATTGAAAGATAAATCATACATCATCAGCAACTGAAATGAATGAAGTCTTCATGTTTCAATTAATGTATTTTGAAAACATAATGTTAATTGAAAATTCCAATTTCAAACTGGAACAGTAGTATAACAACATTCATATAACTTTTAAAAGCATAAAAAAGTCTATATATTTTTTATGCTTTTACATCTGTAGTGAGAGTAAATAAATAGGAATGGGAGGGGTACAGGCTGGGAAAGGATGGAGGAGGAATAGACACAAGACTTCAATTTTATTAATAATATATAATTTCTTTTAAAGTAGTTCCTTGAATGCCTGCTTACTTCTGCATAACCGTTGTCACTTCATTTTTTTTTTTTTGCCTTAGAGTGTTCCTTAATTCCTTGCTAGCTCATCATGCATTTAGAAAGGCTTTAAAATATTTTACCTACCAATTTTAGTCATTTTCAACAATCTGATTGTCCAGGGTATCTATCACACATACTGTTGGAAATAGAAAAGTTTAATATATTATTTAGTTTTCTTTTTTAAAAAAAGTCTGAAATATAAATGGCAAACTGTCAACCCATGTTAAGTCTGAGTAGAACATACATAGGCGGTTTTTCTATTAGTCTCTGTATTTTTTTACGTTTTATTTTTTAATAATTAAAAAACAATTTTGGGGTATTTTTGAAGATATTCCTCTTCTGCTTACCAGAGTAGCATTTAGAATTTTAAAAATTCTTGACTTTTCTTCCCTTTAAATCACTCACATTCCCCTTCAATGTCAAAGTCATTTTTCCTATGGCACTTTTCATGAGGTTTTTTTGATGGGAAACCCAGAATAATAAGCAGAAGCCTAAGGGCATGACTTCTGCTTTTCTCTGTGAAGAATGATGTCTATTAAATCTTCATGCTAACTTTATACCATTTTAAAAATTTCTTTGTGAAAGTCACCCGCCCCTCGCCTCTATCTTTTATTTGTGGGGGTTGGGGGGGGGGGTGGGGTGACTTTTCTTTGAAACTTTAAATAAGAAAAAAATCTAGCTATAACCCAAAGTAGCAGATGTTGGACTAAGTAACATGCAGGTGATTAAAAAGCTAAAATTACTGCATTTATACTCTACCCAAGCTAGATTTCAGTTATCAGTGAAGCTTTCCATTCTTTACTCCCTTGTTTCTGCTTCCAAATACAGGCTGAAGTTGTTAACATTGTCCAGAACAGAACTACAATTTGTGTCAAAGCACATGCCCAGAAAGGTTGCCATCTGTTAAATGACTCACTATAAGGGAAAGGACCCTCATGATAGGCTTTTAGAGGCTGAACTTTTGAAGCTGAGCACTAATAAAAAGAGCTCTCCAGCTTCACAGGGTTAGAATTGTAACCAGATCAGACAACCATGAAATATGATACAATTTAAAATTTTAGATGCATTTTTATCATTACTACTTTTCAAATATATACCATCTATGTTTATATCTATATGTACCTGTCTATTGGAAAAAAAGATAGAGAGTTATTATAACTACATATAATAAACTAAAATAACTTTTCCTTTTGGAAATTTCTAGAAGCATCCTCAGGAAAATATGTAACTACGCTATGTAGGATTCCATGTATACCTACTTTGTACCACTTTTGAGGTAGTTCCTTTGACAATTAAAAAAAAAAAACAAATTCATAAGGAATCATGTATAGTCATATTTTCAGTATCAAAGATGATTTCAGTATCCCCATGCATTTTAAGGAATCAAGAAATCTAAAGATTAATTTTCAACTAACCATTCAATTTGTTTAAACAAAGCTAAACAACAATAATAACAAGAAGAAGATACTGAAAAAAGGCAAAATGTAGCATCACATGATTGACATTAGGAAACATTTTCTGACTTATATTAAGTCTAATAAAAGGTTTCAATTTGGCTTTTTTAATGTCCTAGAAAATATAATAACAATTTCTGATTTTTCAAAGCTTTTTCATCTTTTGGTCTTTTATTGTTTATGATCCATAAAATTCATTCACTCCTTTGCCATTATATTTTTCTCAAATAAAATCCCAGAAACAGTGCAGCTCCACATTTATGGGAGATAATAAAAAGCAGAGCTCAGGATGATGCATATGTGACTTATGTTTAGCTACATTGTTTTGTGATAGGTCCTTTAAAACGCAGGAGAGAGTAAGCATCATAAAAAAGGAAAATGCATTATTCTTTTCAGTAGACTATACATAAACATTGAAAGCATCAAAAATAAGACAGTCTTAGCTATATGTACATAATTTAGGAGATAAAGTCTGTAAATTTAAAAAACGCATTTTAATACTCTTTTACTTATTGAATATTTTCATTTTTTGCATGTGCATTTTGCTTGCACTACTAAAGAGGAATCGTAAAGAATGTCAGAAATAAAGACTGGCAGTTATATGATTCTGGCCAGTATTATTGAAACATTGTGGTGTATTCTTTGATGTTCTAGTTCTCCTGGGTAATAAGGAATTAGTTCTGCATGAAAGCACCTCTGCAGGGATATTTGAAGGGTTGGATTTCGGATCATTCAACAACTTCTACCTGCTTCCTCTCTTCTTCCACTTCCTCCTTTTATTCAACAATACCATGTTTTTTCTTTTCTTTTAAAATATGGAAACCTATACATTCCTATATATTCCTATATATTCTCACACTTTTAAATTAGCAGGGTTGAATAGTTTAAGGAAATACCTTAAAGGTTTAAGTACAAAATTTGAATGTACTATCTCTTTTTACAAGCAACAAATCAACAGCTATCGTAATCTCTTGAGATTTCAAGAGAATCTGAAATTTGAGCAAGTCAAAAATGAAATGAGCATTTTTGATCAAAACTTTTGCCACCTTTAAAGAATTTATAGATGAGGGTTTTTTCTTTTATTTTTTCTTTAGTAACCTTTTTTGATTCAATTCCGTTTTATTGAGATATATTCACATACCCTACAGTCATCCATAGTGGACAATCAATTGTTCATAGTACCATCATATAGTTGTGTGTTCATCACCAAAATTAATTTTTGAATATTTTCATTACTCCAAAAAAAATAATAAAAATACAAGTAAAGGAGAAGCAGGTCCCTGGCGGCGGCAGCGGTGGCGGCGGCGGTAGCAGCGGTGGACGCGGTGCTGGGGGAGAGGAAAATAAAGAAAACGAACGGCCTTCCGCCGGATCGAAGGCAAACAAAGAGTTTGGGGATAGCCTGAGTTTGGAGATTCTTCAGATTATTAAGGAATCCCAGCAGCAGCATGGTTTACGGCATGGAGATTTTCAGAGGTACAGTTACTCCTCCAGGAAAGTAGGTAAAAAGCCAGGAACTGCGTGGACTGGACACCACAGAGCAATCTGTCTTTCGGCATACTTCATACAACACTCATGAAAACGTGGAACTGCTGAGATCAGCGAAATCTGTAAGTTTTTGCGGCCAGGGGACCCGCGCCCCTCCCTGCCAGGCTCAGTCCCG
This sequence comes from Choloepus didactylus, assembly GCF_015220235.1. Classification (NCBI taxonomy): domain Eukaryota; kingdom Metazoa; phylum Chordata; class Mammalia; order Pilosa; family Megalonychidae; genus Choloepus; species Choloepus didactylus. Next base: position 48,651,570 of record NC_051321.1, read on the forward strand.
GGGGAGGAGGGGCTGTCAGCTCCAGGAAGGAGAAGGGAGAATTGCAGTGGCTGCTCTTATCGGAAACTCATTCTACTGATTCAAACTCCAACCATAGATAGACTGAGACCAGACACCAGAGACTCTGAGAGCAGCCAGCCCAGCAGAGAGGAGACAGGCATAGAAAAAAAACAACACGAAAAACTCCAAAATAAAAGCAGAGGATTTTTGGAGTTCTGGTGAACACAGAAAGGGGAAGGGCGGAGATCAGGCCTTGAGGCGCATATGCAAATCCCGAAGCAAAGCTGATCTCTCTGCACTGTGCACCTTTCCTTAATGGCCCTGGTTGCTTTGTCTATTAGCATTTCAATAACCCATTAGATCTCTGAGGAGGGCCGTTTTTTTTTTTTTTTTTTTTTTTTTTAATCCTTTTTGCTTTTTCTAAAACAATTACTCTAAGAAGCTCAATACAGAAAGCTTCAAAGAATTGAAATTTGGGCACGTCAAGTCAAGAGCAGAACTAAGAGAGCTCTGAGACAAAAGGCAATAATCCAGTGGCTGAGAAAATTCACTAAACAACACAACTTCCCAAGAAAAGGGGGGTGTCCGCTCACAGCCACCATCCTGGTGGACAGGAAACACTCCTGCCCATCGCCAGCCCCATAGCCCAGAGCTGCCCCAGACAACCCAGTGTGACGGAAGTGCTTCAAATAACAGGCACACACCACAAAACTGGGTGTGGACATTAGCCTTCCCTGCAACCTCAGCTGAATGTCCCAGAGCTGGGAAGGGGGAGCAGTGTGAATTAACAGAGCCCCATACAGCCATCATTTGAGCAGACTGGGAGCCTCCCAACACAGCCCAGCAGCCCAGAACTGCCCTGGGGGGACGGCACTCACCTGTGACATAGCACAGTCATCCCTCAACAGAGGACCCGGGGTGCACAGCCTGGAAGAGGGGCCCACTTGCAAGTCTCAGGAGCCATACGCCAATACCAAAGACTTGTGGGTCAGTGGCAGAGACAAACTGTGGCAGGACTGAACTGAAGGATTAGACTATTGCAGCAGCTTTAAAACTCTAGGATCATCAGGGAGATTTGATTGTTAGGGCCACCCCCCCTCCCCGACTGCCCAGAAACACGCCCCACATACAGGGCAGGCAACACCAACTACACACGCAAGCTTGGTACACCAATTGGGCCCCACAAGACTCACTCCCCCACTCACCAAAAAGGCTAAGCAGGGGAAATCTGGCTTGTGGAGAACAGGTGGCTCGTGGACGCCACCTGCTGGTTAGTTAGAGAAAGTGTACTCCACGAAGCTGTAGATCTGATAAATTAGAGATAAGGACTTCAACTGGTCTACAAACCCTAAAAGAACCCTATCAAGTTCAGCAAATGCCACGAGGCCAAAAACAACAGAAAATTATAAAGCATATGAAAAAACCAGACGATATGGATAACCCAAGCCCAAGCACCCAAATCAAAAGATCAGAAGAGACACAGCACCTAGAGGAGCTACTCAAAGAACTAAAGATGAACAATGAGACCATAGTACGGGATATGAAGGAAATAAAGAAGACCCTAGAAGAGCATAAAGAAGACACTGCAAGACTAAATAAAAAAATGGATGATCTTATGGAAATTAAAGAAACTGTTGACCAAATTAAAAAGATTCTGGACACTCATAGTACAAGACTAGAGGAAGTTGAACAACGAATCAGTGACCTGGAAGATGACAGAATGGAAAATGAAAGCATAAAAGAAAGAATGGGGAAAAAAAATGAAAAACTCGAAATGGACCTCAGGGATATGATAGATAATATGAAACGTCCGAATATAAGACTCATTGGTGTCCCAGAAGGGGAAGAAAAGGGTAAAGGTCTAGGAAGAGTATTCAAAGAAATTGTTGGGGAAAACTTCCCAAATCTTCTAAACAACATAAATACACAAATCATAAATGCTCAGCGAACTCCAAATAGAATAAATCCAAAAAAACCCACTCCGAGACATATACTGATCACACTGTCAAACATAGAAGAGAAGGAGCAAGTTCTGAAAGCAGCAAGAGAAAAGCAATTCACCACATACAAAGGAAACAGCATAAGACTAAGTAGTGACTACTCAGCAGCCACCATGGAGGCAAGAAGGCAGTGGCACAATATATTTAAAATTCTGAGTGAGAGGAATTTCCAGCCAAGAATACTTTATCCAGCAAAGCTCTCCTTCAAATTTGAGGGAGAGCTTAAATTTTTCATACACAAACAAATGCTGAGAGAATTTGCTAACAAGAGACCTGCCCTACTAGAGATACTAAAGGGAGCCCTACAGACAGAGAAACAAAGACAGGACAGAGAGACTTGGAGAAAGGTTCAGTACTAAAGAGATTTGGTATGGGTACAATAAAGGATATTAATAGAGAGAGGGAAAAATATGGCAAACATAATCCAAAGGATAAGATGGCCGATTCAAGAAATGCCTTCACGGTTTTAACGTTGAATGTAAATGGATTAAACTCCCCAATTAAAAGATATAGATTTGCAGAATGGATCAAAAAAAATGAACCATCAATATGTTGCATACAAGAGACTCATCTTAGACACAGGGACACAAAGAAACTGAAAGTGAAAGGATGGAAAAAAATATTTCATGCAAGCTACAGCCAAAAGAAAGCAGGTGTAGCAATATTAATCTCAGATAAAATAGACTTCAAATGCAGGGATGTTTTGAGAGACAAAGAAGGCCACTACATACTAATAAAAGGGGCAATTCAACAAGAAGAAATAACAATCGTAAATGTCTATGCACCCAATCAAGGTGCCACAAAATACATGAGAGAAACATTGGCAAAACTAAAGGAAGCAATTGATGTTTCCACAATAATTGTGGGAGACTTCAACACATCACTCTCTCCTATACATAGATCAACCAGACAGAAGACCAATAAGGAAATTGAAAACCTAAACAATCTGATAAATGAATTAGATTTAACAGACATCTACAGGACATTACATCCCAAATCACCAGGATACACATACTTTTCTAGTGCTCACGGAACTTTCTCCAGAATAGATCATATGCTGGGACATAAAACAAGCCTCAATAAATTTAAAAAGATTGAAATTATTCAAAGCACATTCTCTGACCATAATGGAATACAATTAGAAGTCAATAACCATCAGAGACTTAGAAAATTCACAAATACCTGGAGGTTAAACAACACACTCCTAAACAATCAGTGGGTTAAAGAAGAAATAGCAAGAGAAATTGCTAAATATATAGAGACGAATGAAAATGAGAACACAACATACCAAAACCTATGGGATGCAGCAAAAGCAGTGCTAAGGGGGAAATTTATAGCACTAAACGCATATATTAAAAAGGAAGAAAGAGCCAAAATCAAAGAACTAATGGATCAACTGAAGAAGCTAGAAAATGAACAGAAAACCAATCCTAAACCAAGTACAAGAAAAGAAATAACAAGGATTAAAGCAGAAATAAATGACATAGAGAACAAAAAAACAATAGAAAGGATAAATATCACCAAAAGTTGGTTCTTTGAGAAGATCAACAAGATTGACAAGCCCCTAGCTAGACTGACAAAATCAAAAAGAGAGAAGGCCCATATAAACAAAATAATGAATGAAAAAGGTGACATAACTGCAGATCCTGAAGAAATTAAAAAAATTATAAGAGGATATTATGAACAACTGTATGGCAACAAACTGGATAATGTAGAAGAAATGGACAATTTCCTGGAAACATATGAACAACCTAGACTGACCAGAGAAGAAATAGAAGACCTCAACCAACCCATCACAAGCAAAGAGATCCAATCAGTCATCAAAAATCTTCCCACAAATAAATGCCCAGGGCCAGATGGCTTCACAGGGGAATTCTACCAAACTTTCCAGAAAGAACTGACACCAATCTTACTCAAACTCTTTCAAAACATTGAAAAAAATGGAACACTACCTAACTCATTTTATGAAGCTAACATCAATCTAATACCAAAACCAGGCAAAGATGCTACAAAAAAGGAAAACTACCGGCCAATCTCCCTAATGAATATAGATGCAAAAATCCTCAACAAAATACTTGCAAAACAAATCCAAAGACACATTAAAAAAATCATACACCATGATCAAGTGGGGTTCATTCCAGGCATGCAAGGATGGTTCAATATAAGAAAATCAATCAATGTATTACAACACATTAACAAGTCAAAAGGGAAAAATCAATTGATCATCTCAATAGATGCTGAAAAAGCATTTGACAAAATCCAACATCCCTTTTTGATAAAAACACTTCAAAAGGTAGGAACTGAAGGACACTTCCTCAACATGATAAAGAGCATATATGAAAAACCCACAGCCAGCATAGTACTCAATGGTGAGAGACTGAAAGCCTTCCCTCTAAGATCAGGAACAAGACAAGGATGCCCGCTGTCACCACTGTTATTCAACATTGTGCTGGAAGTGCTAGCCAGGGCAATCCGGCAAGACAAAGAAATAAAAGGCATCCAAATTGGAAAAGAAGAAGTAAAACTGTCATTGTTTGCAGATGATATGATCTTATATCTAGAAAACCCTGAGAAATCAACGATACACCTACTAGAGCTAATAAACAAATTTAGCAAAGTAGCGGGATACAAGATTAATGCACATAATTCAGTAATGTTTCTATATGCTAGAAATGAACAAACTGAAGAGACACTCAAGAAAAAGATACTATTTTCAATAGCAACTAAAAAAATCAAGTACCTAGGAATAAACTTAACCAAAGATGTAAAAGACCTATACAAAGAAAACTACATAACTCTACTAAAAGAAATAGAAGGGGACCTTAAAAGATGGAAAAATATTCCATGTTCATGGATAGGAAGGCTAAATGTCATTAAGATGTCAATTCTACCCAAACTCATCTACAGATTCAATGCAATCCCAATCAAAATTCCAACAACCTACTTTGCAGACTTGGAAAAGCTAGTTATCAAATTTATTTGGAAAGGGAAGATGCCTCGAATTGCTAAAGACACTCTAAAAAAGAAAAACGAAGTGGGAGGACTTACACTCCCTGACTTTGAAGCTTATTATAAAGCCACAGTTGCCAAAACAGCATGGTACTGGCACAAAGATAGACATATAGATCAATGGAATCGAATTGAGAATCCAGAGATCGACCCTCAGATCTATGGCCGACTGATCTTTGATAAGGCCCCCAAAGTCACCGAACTGAGCCATAATGGTCTTTTCAACAAATGGGGCTGGGAGAGTTGGATATCCATATCCAAAAGAATGAAAGAGGACCCCTACCTCACCCCCTACACAAAAATTAACTCAAAATGGACCAAAGATCTCAATATAAAAGAAAGTACCATAAAACTCCTAGAAGATAATGTAGGAAAACATCTTCAAGACCTTGTATTAGGAGGCCACTTCCTAGACTTTACACCCAAAGCACAAGCAACAAAAGAGAAAATAGATAAATGGGAACTCCTCAAGCTTAGAAGTTTCTGCACCTCAAAGGAATTTCTCAAAAAGGTAAAGAGGCAGCCAACTCAATGGGAAAAAATTTTTGGAAACCATGTATCTGACAAAAGACTGATATCTAGCATATACAAAGAAATCCTACAACTCAATGACAATAGTACAGACAGCCCAATTATAAAATGGGCAAAAGATATGAAAAGACAGTTCTCTGAAGTGGAAATACAAATGGCCAAGAAACACATGAAAAAATGTTCAGCTTCACTAGCTATTAGAGAGATGCAAATTAAGACCACAATGAGATACCATCTAACACCGGTTAGAATGGCTGCCATTAAACAAACAGGAAACTACAAATGCTGGAGGGGATGTGGAGAAATTGGAACTCTTATTCATTGTTGGTGGGACTGTATAATGGTTCAGCCACTCTGGAAGTCAGTCTGGCAGTTCCTTAGAAAACTAGATATAGAGCTACCATTTGATCCAGCGATTGCACTTCTCGGTATATACCCGGAAGATCGGAAAGCAGTGACACGAACAGATATCTGCACGCCAATGTTCATAGCAGCATTATTCACAATTGCCAAGAGATGGAAACAACCCAAATGTCCTTCAACAGATGAATGGATAAATAAAATGTGGTATATACACACGATGGAATACTACGCGGCAGTAAGAAGAAACGATCTGGTGAAACATATGACAACATGGATGAACCTTGAAGACATAATGCTGAGCGAAATAAGCCAGGCACAAAAAGAGAAATATTATATGCTACCACTAATGTGAACTTTGAAAAATGTAAAACAAATGGTTTATAATGTAGAATGTAGGGGAACTAGCAGTAGAGAGCAATTAAGGAAGGGGGAACAATAATCCAAGAAGAACAGATAAGCTATTTAACGTTCTGGGGATGCCCAGAAATGACTATGGTCTGTTAATTTCTGATGGATGTAGTAGGAACAAGTTCACTGAAATGTTGCTATAGTATGTAACTTTCTTGGGGTAAAGTAGGAACATGTTGGAAGTTAAGCAGTTATCTTAGGTTAGTTGTCTTTTTCTTACTCCCTTGTTATGGTCTCTTTGAAATGTTCTTTTATTGTATGTTTGTTTTCTTTTTAACTTTTTTTTTCATACAGTTGATTTAAAAAAGTAGGGAAAGTTAAAAAAAAAAAAAAGAAAAAAGACAAACAAGGAAAAAAAAAAAAAAAGATGTAGTGCCCCCTTGAGGAGCCTGTGGAGAATGCAGGGGTATTCGCCTACCCCACCTCCATGGTTGCTAACATGACCACAGACATAGGGGACTGGTGGTTTGATGGGTTGAGCCCTCTACCATAAGTTTTACCCTTGGGAAGACGGTTGCTGCAAAGGAGAGGCTAGGCCTCCCTGTATTTGTGCCTAAGAGTCTCCTCCTGAATGCCTCTTTGTTGCTCAGATGTGGCCCTCTCTCTCTGGCTAAGCCAACTTGAAAGGTGAAATCACTGCCCTCCCCCCTACGTGGGATCAGACACCCAGGGAAGTGAATCTCCCTGGCAACGTGGAATATGACTCCCGGGGAGGAATGTAGACCCGGCATCGTGGGATGGAGAACATCTTCTTGACCAAAAGGGGGATGTGAAAGGAAATGAAATAAGCTTCAGTGGCAGAGAGATTCCAAAACGAGCCGAGAGATCACTCTGGTGGGCACTCTTACGCACACTTTAGACAACCTTTTTTAGGTTTTAAAGAATTGGGGTAGCTGGTGGTGGATACCTGAAACTATTAAACTACAACCCAGAACCCATGAATCTCGAAGACAGTTGTATAAAAATGTACCTTATGAGGGGTGACAGTGGGATTGGGAATGCCATAAGGACCAAACTCCACTTTGTCTAGTTTATGGATGGATGTGTAGAAAAGTAGGGGAAGCAAACAAACAGACAAAGGTACCCAGTGTTCTTTTTTACTTCAATTGCTCTTTTTCACTCTAATTATTATTCTTGTTATTTTTGTGTGTGTGCTAATGAAGGTGTCAGGGATTGATTTAGGTGATGAATGTACAACTATGTAATGGTACTGTAAACAATCGAAAGTACAATTTGTTTTGTATGACTGCGTGGTATGTGAATATATCTCAATAAAATGATGATTAAAAAAAAAAAATACAAGTAAAGAACACCCAAAACATCCCATCCCCCCCATTCATTTAATTGTTGTTCCCATTTTTCTACCCATCTGTTCATACTCTGGATAAAGGGAGTGTGAGCCACAAGGTTTTTCACAATCACATAGTCACACCGTGTAAGCTACATAGTTATACAATTGTCTTCAAAAATCAAGGCTACTGGGTTGCAGTTCAACAGCTATCCAATATACTAGAAACTAAAAAGGGATATCTATACAATGCATAAGAATTAACCTCCAGAATGACCTCTCAACTCCATGTGAAATCTCTTAGCCACTGAAACTTTAAATTTTGTTTCATTTTGCTTCCCCCTGTTGGTCAAGAAGATATTCTCAATCCCATGGTGCCAGGTCCAGGCTCATCCCTGGGAGTCATATCCCATGTTGCCAGGGAGATTTACACCCCTGGGAGTCATATCCCATTTAGGGGGGAGGGCAGTAAGTGTACCTGCTGAGTGGGCTTAGAGAGAGAGAGGCCACATCTGAACAACAAAGGAAGTTCTCTGGGGGAGACTCTAGGCACAATTATAAGTAGGCTTAGCCTCTCCTATGCAGTAACAAGCCTCATAAGGGCATGCCGCAAAATCGAGGGCTCGGCCTTCTAAATTGGTAGTTCCCAGTGCTTGTGAGAATATAAGTAATTCTCTAGGTGAGGGAGTTAGTATTTCCACAATTTTCCCCATTCACTCAGGGGGGCTTTGCAAATACATTTTTATTCTCTGCCCAAACTACAGATGTATCAGGGTTTCAAATTTAGTGACCTTTTAAAGGGTGTTTAAATATACTACTCTTGACCTAATAGTAGACCTTTAAATATCCTGAAAAGTGACATAAATACTCAAATGTACTTTTTAAAAAGATAAAGTAAATTAAAATAACCTATATCACCACTAGATTATGGTTTAAATATAGAGAATCATCATCTCAGGCACCTATATTTATTCAGTGTGGACTGTTGTTTATTATTGTAACCTTTGAATCTTGACTGTGGACTATCAAACTCAAATCTGAGTTTGATTATTATATTCCCTTCCTCTTTAAGTCCTTTATCAATAATAAATTATTTTCTGCTAGTAGAGCTATTAGACCCATTATCTTGCTGAGGATATGAGGGTTGGGAAGATTCGTAGGCACAATTGTAAGTAGGCTCAGCCTCTCCTTTGCAGCAACTAGCTTCACAAGGGCACAGCCCATGTTCGAGGGCTCATCCTACCGAACTATCAGTCCTCAACATTTGCGAGAGGGCCAGTAACAACCCAGGTGGGGAAATCCAACATTTCCGCATTCTTTCTGAGTTCCCCAGGGAGATCCTGCACATATACATCCTAATTCGCTGCCGAAATTACTTAGGGATGTATCAGAATTTCTCACTAACCTGTACAAACCTACCAGATGTCACTTACTATTCAAAGTTCCATGTAATTTTGGTGTTTGTATAAACTGACCGTACAAGTTAAATTATTTAGTGTGCTGCAGAAAATATAGATCCTGCACCAAATAAACATTTCTTCCCTTTGTCTCACACAGAAGTTGAAGTTCTAAAACACAGTCAATATCATCCTTTTGTACATTCTTTGTATTAGCTCAGGACAAGAATCTTTTAAACTGTTTAGGTCTAAAGTAAATGATTATATAAAACAAGTATAATGTTGTCACTGATTCTCTTCCTCTGGCAAGGAACAAAGAACAGTGGCCATGAGATAAGAATCTAAGGTGCTAAATGGGGGAAAAAAGGGAGAAGGTGCTGTAGTAACTATTAGTGAGATCCATAAATCCATTTCCTGTCTTCTCACAAGAAATCACAAAAAATATTATTCTTGCTAAATCTGTGATGAATTATCTCAAGCACAGATTTAACTTAATGGATTAAAAACTTATTATTATCCAACTAAATGGCAAAAGATAACTTCAAAATTACATTTTAATACTGCCCCCTTTTTATTTAAAATAAAAGTATTTTTTTATTAGGTAAGTTGTAGGCTTAAGAAAAGTTATACAGAAAATACAGAGTTCCCATACACCTCCCCTCACACATGCAATTTTCCCTATCATTAGTACTTTGCATTAACGTGGTAGATTTGTAACAATTGATGAAACAATATTATAATTATACTGTTAACTACAGTCCATAATTTACCTTAGTGTTCACTGTTTGCATTGTACAGTCCTATGGAGTTTTTTTTTTCTTTTTTAACTTTTATTCTAGTCACAAATATACAACCTAAAACTTCCCCTTTAACCACATTCTAATATACAATTTATTAGTGTTAATTGTATTCACAACATTATGCTACTGTCACCACTACCTATTACCAAAGCTTTTCCATAACCCCAAACAGAAACTGTGTACCAATTAAGAATTAACTCCCATTCCCTACCCTGACACTACCCCCTGGTAACTTGTATTCTAGTTTCTGATCCTATGAATTTGCATATTCTAATTATTTCATATCAGTGAGATCACACAATATTTGCCCTGACTTATTTCACCCAACATGATATCTTTGAGGCTCATCCATGTTGTCACATATCAGAAATCCATTCCTTTTTTATAGGTGAATATTATTCCATTGTATTTATATACCACATTTTGTTTATCCATTCATCTGTTGATGGACACTTGGGCTGCTTCCATCTTTTGGCAATTGTGAATAATGCCACTATGAACATCAGTGTGCAAATATCTCTTTGAGTCCCTGCTTTCAATTCTTTTGAGTATATACCTAGAAAGGGAATTGTCAGGTCATATAATAATTGTACACTTAGTTTTCTGAAGAACTACCAAACTATTTTCCACAGCAGTCGCAGAATTTACATTCCTACCAACGAGTGAGTGTTCCTATTTCTCTACATCCTTGCCAACATTTGTTATTTTAGGTTTTTTAAAAGTAACCATTCGAGTGGGTATGAAATGGTATCTCTTTCTTGTTTTGATTTGCCTTTCCCTAATGGCAAATGATGTTGAGCATTTTCTTCATGTACATTTTGGCCATCTGTATATCTTCTTTGGAGAAATGTTCAAGTTATTTGCCCATTTTTAAATTGGTTTATTTCTCCTTTTTTTTTTTTTTTTTTTTTTTTTTTTTTTTTAAGTTGTAGGTCCTCTTTATATACTCTGGATATTAAACCCTTATATGTGATTTCCAAATATTTTCTCTCATTTTTGACTTTCATGATGAAGCCCTTTGATGCACAAAAGTTTTTAACTTTCATGAGTCCTATTTATCTCATTTTTTTTTTTCTTTTGTTGCTCATGCTTTTGATGAAAAGTCTAATAAACCATTGCCTATCACAAGGTCCTGAAGTTGCCTTCCTATGTTTTCTTTGAGGAGTTATATAGTTCTTATATTTAGTTTTTTGATCCATTTTGAGTTGATTTTTGTACATAGTATGAGATAGGAGTCCACTTTCATTCTTCTGCATAGGGACATCCAGTTTTCCCAGCACCATTTGTTGAAGAGATTGTTCTTTCCCACCGAGGAGACTTGGTACCCGAATCTAAAGTAATTTGGCCATTGATGTGAGGGTTTCTTTCTTAACTCTGAATTCAATTCCATTGGTTCATATGTCTGTCCTTGTACCAGTACTATGCTCTTTGGATTATTGTAGCTTTGTAATAAGTTTTAAATTGGTATGCATGAGTTCTGCAACTTCATTCTTCTTTTCCAGTGTTTTGGCTATCGGGGCTCTTTACACTTCATATAAATTTGATGATTGGCTTTTCTGTTTCTGCAAAGGAGGCTGATAGAATTTTGATTGGGATTGCATTGAATCTGTAAACAGCTTTGGGAAGAATCGACATCTTAACAATATTTGGTCTTCCAATCCATGAACATAAAATATCCTTCCATATATTTATGTCTTCTTTGATTTCTTTCAGCAGTATTTTGCCATTTTCCATGTATAAGTCCTCTACATCCTTGGTTAAATTTATTCCTAGATATTTGATTCTTTTAGTTGCTATTCTAGTTTGCTAGGCTGCTTCAAACCATAACAGTTGCTATTGTAAATTTGTTTTTCTTGATTTCTTCTTCAGATTGTTCATTACTAGTGTATAGAAATACTACTGATTTTTGCATGTTAATCTTTTTCCTCACCATTTTACTGAATTTGTTTATTAACTGTAGTAGCTTTGTGGATTTTTCAGGAGTTTCAGATAGGATCATGCCATCTGCAAATAGGGAAAGTTTAACTTTTTCTTTTACATTTGGATGTCTTTCTTTTTTTTTTTCTTGCCTAATTCCACTGACTAGAACTTCCAATACAATGTTGAATACTAGTGGTGACAGAGGGCATCCTTATCCTGTTTCTGATCTTAGAGACAAAGCTTTCAATTTTTCACCATTGAGTATGATGTTAGCTGTGGGGTTTTCATATAATAACCTTTATCTTGTTGAGTTAGTTTCCTTCTATTTCCAGTTTTTAAAGTGTTTTTATTGAGAACAGGTGTTAGATTTTTTTTCAAATGCCTTTTCTGCATCAATTGACTTGATCATGTAGGTTTTCTCTCCCTTTGTTCTATTAATGTGGTGTATTACATTATTTGATTTTCCTATGTTGAACCACCCTTGAAAATTTGGTGTAAATACCACTTGATCATAATGTGTAATTCTTGTCTGCTGTTGGATTTGGTGTGCTGGTATTTTATTAAAGATTTTTACATCTATCTTCATAAAGCATATTGGTCTGTAATTTACTTTTCTTGTAGTATTTGGGTGATATTAGCCTCTTAGAATGAATTAGGGGGTGTTCTCTCCTCTTAATTTTTTGGAAGAGTTTGAGCAAGATTGGTGTTAATTCTTTTTGGAATGTTTGGTAAAATTCACCAATGAAGCCATCTGGACCTGGATTTTTCTTTATTGGGAAGTTTTGTATTACTGGTTCAATCTCTTTACTTGTTATTGGTCTGTTGCAATCTTCCCTTTCTTCTTGAGTCAGTGTGTTTAGTTTGAGTGTTTCTAGGAATTTGTTCATTTTATCTAGGTTCTTTTTCTAACCCAGCTTAGCCTTAAGACTGAAGAACATGCCAGGCATAGAGTTAGACATGAGTTTAATGGGACATGCTTACAAGAGATATAGTTCCACGGCAGCAGCCAGCCAGAAAGATGGAAGGTAGCACTTGGCAAAAGCAGGGGGTGCCAGGCAAAAGCAGGAGTTGCCAGGGGGTGGTTTATAAGGGTTAGGAAAAGGAAGGTGTGAGTAAAGAATTTTAGCACGTTGTGCTGGTTTGGATGTATTATGTCCCCCAAAACACCATTATCTTTGATGTAGTCTTGTGTGGGCAGGAAACGTATTGGTGGTGATTGGTTTGGAGACTTTTGATTGGATGTTTCCGTGGAGATGTGGTCACTCAACTGTGGATGATAACTCTGACTGGATAACTTCCATGGAGGTGTGGCCCTGCCCATTCAGCATGGGTCTTGATTAGTTTACTGGAACACTATGTAAGCTCAGACAGAAGGCGGGAGCTTGCCACAGCCAAGAGGGACACTTTGAAGAATGCACGGGAGCTGAAAGAGGAACTGCAGTTTACAGAGACATTTGGGAGACAGCCTTTGAAAGCAGATTTTTGCTCTGGAGAAGCTAAGAGAGGACAAATGCCCCAAGAGCAACTAAGAGTGACATTTTGAAGAGAAGCTGAAGCCTAGAGAGGAACATCCCGGGAGAAAGCCATTTTGAAACCAGAACTCCGGAGCACACGCCAGCCACGTGCCTTCTCAGCTAACAAAGGTTTTCCACACACCATTGGCCATCCTCCAGTGAAGGTACCCGATTGTTGATGCATTACCTTGGACACTTTATGGCCTTAAGATTTTAACTGTTTAACCAAATAAACCCCCTTTTATAAAAGCCAATCCGTCTGTGGTGTTTTGCATTCCAGCAGCATTAGCAAACTAGAACACAGGATCTTGAGATACAAGGGTGTGGAAATTTGTTATCAAAAGTGATCAGGAGAGAGGAGTTTCAATACTTTGTTTACAATACATTTTTGCCTCCCCTGGGGAGGCCTGATGACTTTTAATGTCTGTCCTGGTTAATTAGGTGGCTATGTGAAATCACTATGGAGGGGAGGGAGCCCAGGCCCTGGATCCCCACAGTTTCTAACTTGTTGGAGTAGAGTTCATAGTATTCTCTTATAATCCTTTTTTTTTCAGGCAGGGTCAGTAGTAATGGCCTGCCTTTCTATTTTGATTTTATGGTATTTGCGTCCTCTCTCTATTTTTTATTTCTCAGTCTGGGTAAAAGTTTGTTGATTTTACTAATCTTTTCAAAGAACCAGCTTTTGGTTTTGTTGATTCTATTTTATTATTATTATTATGATGATGATGATGATGACGATGATGATTTGTTTCATTTATCTCTAATGTAATCTTTATTTTTTCCTTCCTTTTGCTTGCTCTGGGTTCAGTTTGCTTTTCTTTTTCTGGATCCTCCAGTTGTGATGTTATTTTCTTTTTTTAATATAAGCATTTTGAGTTGTAAATATCCCTCTCAGTACTGCCTCTGCTGCATCCCATAAGTTTTGGTTTGTTATATTTTCCTTTTCATTCTCAAGACATTTCTTAATTTCCCTGTGATTTCTTTTTTGTCCCACTGATTAAAAGTATGTTATTTATTTTCCACATATTTGTGAATTTTCCAGTTCTCCCTCTGTCGTTGATTTCTAGCTTCACACCATTGCAGTTGGAGAAGATACAGTCTATGTTTCAATATCTTTGAATGTATTGAATCTATTTTTGTGAACTAACATATGGTTTATCCTGGAGAATGACCCATGTGCAACAAAAAATAATGTGTATTCTCCTGCTGTTGGGCAAAGAGTTCTATGGCTGTCTTTTGGGTCCAGTTGGCCTACGTATTGTTCAAGGCTTCTATTTCCTTATTGACCTTCTGTCCAGATTTTCTATTCATTATTGAAAGTAGTGTTTTGAAGTCTCCTGCTATTGATGTAGAATCATCTAGTTCTCCCTTCAAATCTGTCAATATTTGCTTCATATATTTTGGGACTTTGCCATTAGGTGCATAAATATTTATAATTGTTATGTCTTCTTTATGAATTGATCCCTTTATTGGTATATAGTTACCTTTTATGTCCATCATAAGATTTTAAGGTTTTGACTTAAAGCCTATTTTGTGTGATATCATTGTAGTTACCCCAGCTCTCTTGACTCTTGTAACAGCATACAGTTGGGTCATGCATTTTTATTCATTCTGCCTTTTGACTGGAGAGTTTAATCCTATACATTTAAAGTAACTAATGATAATACAGGACTTTCTTCTGCTATTTTGCTGTTTAGTCTTTGTAAAACATATCTTTTTGGTCCCTCAATTTTTCTGTTAATGCCTACTTTCATATTTTATTTTTTGTAGTTTACCATTTTGAGATATTTTCTATGTGGTTACCATGGGACTTAAATTTAACATTCTAAATCTATAACAATAAATGTTTGATTGGTATCTACCAATTTAACTTCAATAGCATACACATATAGCATACAAATAAACTATTCCTGTACCCCGTCCCCCACCCCACCTTTTTGTTGTATGGGTTACAAATTATATCTTTAACCATAGATTTATAATTACATTTTATGCATTTGCAATTCAGAACCTATAAGAATTTGTAAGTGGAGTAACATACCAAAAACTACAATACAATAGTATAGTCACTTATAATTACTCATATGGTTACCTTTACCAGAGGCCTTTATTTCTTCATGCTGCTTCAGTTCACTGTCTAATATCCTTTCCTTTCTGCCCGAAGAACTCACTTTAGCACTGTTTATGGAGACAAACACCCTCAGCTTTTGTTTATCTTGGAATTCCAGGTGCTGTTTGGCTCTCAGGACAGACATGAATAAAACTAGCATCAGACTCTGTCTGGGAGAGACTCAGATAAGAAAACTGACAACTTCTGTAACTGAGCCATGCATAAGCTGTTATGGGAACACACACCAGTCACAGAGGGGCTGGAATCCCACCAGCCTGCGGGAACTCTTCCTAAATCTCCCCTGGGCCTGGTCTCTGTTTCTTAGCCTACCCATGTCCCTCTCAGTCCCTCACTGTAGCCTATTGCTCAAGGAATCTCAACTGCAAAGGAATCTCAGTGCCTTCATTTAATTACTTTGAGGATGTGTGTCAATAATTTAACCTCTTTGCCAATTTTCTCATCTGTAAAATCGGGATAACAATAACAGTATCTAGGTCATAGGATTATGAGGGGTGAATGAGAGACTGTATATATAATGTTTAGTACAGTTTTTGACTCATAATAAGCACTTAGTAAATTACCACTACTTTTGCTCCTCAAAGTGTTTTCAGAGAACATTGGCTCAGTCTGTGGCCCTTGAGAGGTTTCTACTACAAATACTTACTCTTCCCCTCTCAAAACACTTCTTGGCTATAAACTCCATGATAGCAGAGATCATACTTTTCTTGTTTTCTGTTGTTGTTTTTGTTTTTTCTTTTTTGTTTTTTTAATGTGTGTGTGTGTGTGTGTGTGTTTTACTACTTTTCAAATCCTGGTAAAATTTTAGCACAAATATATATTAAAGTAATAAAGAAGGAAAGCATTAATTTGGGTTGTCAAAAACAACACTGATAATGTCAACAACTTGACAGTTCACAGGTTGAAATTGCTTAGATTCATTAATACAGAATATAGGTAAAGCAATAAACCATTTATTGGTTAAATGGGGGCATCATACTTCTTTTCCGTTTCTTCTGGGACTGGATCCATCCATCCTCCCAGAGCCAATCCACACAAAAGATTCCCCAGTGTGGGGAATGTCTGGATGGCATCCAACAAGCATTGCCTCCATGTATTTTAGGGAGTTTATTTAACTTCATTAAAAAAGAAAACATACAGAGAAATATCATATTAGGATCTTTCTCAAGGGATGGTGATACAGGGTAGAAGGAAAGTGGCCAGGGACAATTTCACATTTTACTTAATATACCACTATTTGGTTTACATATTATTTTTTGTTGCCATATTACTTAGAGAACAAGTATTAAAATAATGGTTTGAGAAAAGTTTTACCATTGTGAATACGGTTTTTCTTGAATCCTCCCTCACCTACTTTTCAATTTTAAGTTTAGAGTCCAAAAAAATGAATTTTCTTCCTTATTTAATACTTTCTATAATTTTCTGTACGCAAGTTCTTTACCAGGTTTCAATTGTTATTTTCTACAGTCTTATGCTTTATTTTTCTTTTCATTCATATTAACACCCTTAAGAAAATTGCCAATGTGACTTATACAGTGGACGTATTAAGGGTTAATACCCATTTCTTAGAAATACTTCACTAGGTCTCCTTTCAGACTTTGTTTCCCATCCGACTCCCAACCAAGACCTCTGTATCAGTGGTTTGAGTGTTTGCAAATCATTCTACAAAGAACAAGATGGAGGATGTAGAGAAACATAAGTTTTACCATGTTAATCACCATCCAAATATTTTTTATAATTTCTACTTAGAGTTCCTTGAGACTTGTGTGGTTCCACTCATTTTTGGTCTGGCCTTTCCTGTGTTTCTTGTACTTTTAGAGATTCTCCCCTGAGTGTTCTCTAAGAGTGAGTGTGACCTTTGGTAGAAAGATTTCCCACCTCATTATAGTCATAAGCTGGTGAAAATATGGTTGTGGCTGGACTTCCAGCAGAGCCTCAAATGAGGAAAATCTGAGATGATCCCTAATGAGTCATCATCATTCTGAAAATATTAAAAGGTTGAAGGAAGAGGGCAGTGACAGTCACGGACTTTCCCAACCATCTAAAGCGGGTTTGGCAAATGTTTTCTTAAAAGACCAGATAGTAAATATTTTCAGCTCCATGTGGGCACCACCATCTCATCCACTCCCCTCTGCCATAGTACCAAAGCAGCCACAGGCAATGGGTAAACAAATGGGCGTGGCCATGTCCCAATAAAACTTAAAAAAACCTGATCTAAAAACACCTGCTGGGCAAAGGGCACAGCTGAAGTTACAATTCTAAGAGCATCATGATTACGTAGGCTGAGTACTCTCAGTGAGAGAACATATGACAATCACAGCTACCCCCAACCCCCCAAAAATATGCATGCCTGTTTCCCACTCAGTCCAGGGCATATAAGAACCTGCAGAAGCCAGTGGGAGACTTCAGGTAATCCAGATAAACCCCTAGCCTTCCCACACCCACCTCTGCCACTGATACTAACACAGTGGTGTAAAGAACAATACATCTCAATTCTTTATGCAGAAGATTGCTACCAGTTATCCCTTAAGACTTGCAAAGAATCTTATTAGCCTGCCTTTAGGGACAAACTCCAGAGTGTTCATAAAGTCACAGCAATAATGAGTGTTCCGGAAAGAAAAAGCCGAACTTTGTGATTAGGTTGCTAAAACAAGTCTCTGACTTCTTAGAGACATCCAGTCTGTCCTTTTCAGTCCGTTTCAGGGTATTTAATAACCCAAATGTTACTAATCTTCCATACTTGGATAAAGCATGAAAATCTGTTCTGTTAGCAGTGAACATTTCTTCCAGCTCTGTCCTATGTAGCAAGTAAGAGCCAACACTTACTTGCTGACTGCCCAGAACAAAATGCAGCAAGATCAGTTTGTGTTCATTAAGTGTTGGTGGATAGATGTGAGTCTGCTTAGGTTTGCCAAAGAGCCTGCAGTAAAATTTTGCGAAGAGTTTTTCCCTTTAAGTTTGTGCCTTCGGGGAAACATGCAGGCCTTATTTTAAGCATTCATTTTCCATGCTACATAGTTCTGGACTGGATAGATCAGCTGGTGTTAATGAGCCTGTGGGTGTTGTCCCAGAAACCCACAAGTGCTTTTATTGTCCCCTCCAATTATTTTACTTTTAAAAAATATGTGTCAGTGGTCAAAAGGAGGACTGGAAAAGCAGACATGGATAACTGCACAAAAAGTTTCTCCTTCCAATGGAGGAATAAGTTTGTTTCCTTGTTGTCCCCTGTCCCCTCTCCCCATTTTATTCAGCCATCTGGAGCTGCAATGCCACAATTACTCCAATTCCCCTCCCCACCAACACATTTCTGCTTGTATCTCAAAGCTCATTCTTTTCAAATGCTCCATTGTTTCAGATCTCTTAAAAGAGAACAGACGTGGACCCTTATTTGACTTGCCACCACTTGTAATTCCCAGCTATACTCCTTCCTATTCATGGTAAACTGGTTGATAGAGTATATTTTAAACCTAGCCACTACCCCTAGCTTTTCTCTCTTTAATTGCTCACTGTTTTCCCTATTCTCTGAAATTCCACACACTTGCCCTAGACAGGGGCATTTTATTATTCCTCAGCCTTTTCACAATTTCTCTGTTATCTGGCATGTGCATGACCACCCTTTTCTCCTACAAATATTTTTTTCAGGGATTTTCTTGCCTTTTAAAAGCAATAATGAGCACTAAGTCTTAGATATTGCAATGGAGAGGTAAAAAAAAAAAAATAATAATGTTAATAATTAACTTGTATGAGGTACACAGTATGGGTGAGGTGTTGTTCTAAGTGTTCTACATAAATGAAATAATTTTATCCTCACAATAGCATGTGGTTATTACTGGCATTATTACTCTAATTTTAAAAATAAGGAAAATGAGGTGGAGAAAAATTAAGCTCTTCAAGCCCACATTCAGTTTCAGAGCCACAAATGAGTTCGAGTCTTTGCCCTTCAGGTCTTACAGTCTCTCAGGATAGTGGAGGCAGGCAAGCCTGCACGTTCTTTTAATGTGAAACAAAGTATAATATATGCTAACCATTGGTTCAAAAAAGATTGCTAGGAAGTTACTAGCAATGAGCAATGGGACTGGGGAAATCAAGGGATTCTCCAAGGAGGTATTTGTATTGTGTCTTGAATAGGTGGAACCCTTAAAGGTGAGTATTAGACGAACGTGGCCTTCCTAGACTAAAGGCACAATGTAAGCAAAGCCTAGAGGCATGAACTTGTTTTTGAGAAAAGTGAGGAGTTTGGTTTGCTTTTAGCACAGCGGGTATTCAGGAAAGTAGGAAATGTAGTTTCAGGCTTTGAATCGAAGGAATTTACACTTTAATGTATATTAAAAATGGGAAGCCCTTGAAGAATTTTAGAAGGAGAGGTGACTGATTAATCTATATGTTAGTAAGCTAGCCCTGCTTAGTGTGAAGAATGCTGTACCTTGTTAATTCTGCTCTTTATATCCCTCATTTATCTTTTTCCCCTTTACCCTCCACTGTGGGTATCTTGCAAGGCTCTTTCTTTTCAATTCTGTACATTCTGTCTTGGGAGCTCATCCTTCTTCCTGGATTTACCTGCCCTTGTCATGTAGCTGATTACCAAATTTATATCTTTCTCCTTCTTCTTAGGAATATTGGAATCCAGGTAGAATGTCCTTGCATTACATAACTCTGAAATAATATTACTAAAGTTGGTGGCAGCAGTTGGGAGGTAAGAGGATAGGACAAATCAAAGGTGTACCAGAAGATGAGAGAGTAAGCTTGGAGTAAGATGGGTGTAGGGTCAAGAAGAAGAGACATCTCAAGGATGACTCTAAAATCTTTCATTTAGAAAGGAGAAGAAATTTGAATGTAGGACTTCTCAGGAGGACGTATAGAGAAAGTAAGATTATTGTAAATTTCTAGTGGGAGTTGGTGGTTGTGTGAATAGGTGAGTAATGATTAGGAGTGATAGGACTAGAGAAATATTTTAAAGTGGTGCTGACAGCTCTTGCTGATGAGATGCCAGGGAAAGATGAGTCAGGGTGATTCCAACTGTGAGTGACACCTTTGGTTAGGGTGTGACCTCTGATTGAATGTTTCCATGGAGGTTTGGCCCCGCCCATTCAGGGTCTTAATTTAATCACTGGAGCCCTATAAAAAGAGTTCACAAACAGAAGGACCTCAGAGCAGTTGCTGCAACCAAGATAGACATTTTGAAGCCGGCCATTGAAATCTGACTTTGACATTTTGGAGAACGCCATTTTGAAACACAACCTGGGAGCAAGCAGATGCCAGCCACGTGCCTTCCCAGCTAACAGAGGTTTCCCAGACATCAATGGCCTTTTCTCCAGTGAAGGTAGCCTATTGTTGATGCCTTTGGACATTTTTGTGGCCTTCAGACCAGAACAATGACTATAATAGTGATGATAACGGCAGGATAAAGAAACTCCCCAAGTAATTCATATGTGTGCCAGATTTGAGAAATTCTAGAGTATAGCCTACTTCATTATTTTTAAAGTTTCTCTCTAATTATGATAGTACTAGAATTGAGCCTATGAAAGGGTGGGACAGTGCTCCAGCTTGCTAATGGTGCCAATATGCAAAATACCAGAAATGGATTGGCTTTTATAAAGGGGGTTTATTTGGTTACAAATTTAAAGTTCTATAGCCATAAAAATGTCCAAATTAAGGTATCTATACAAGCATACCTTCAGCAAAGGAAGGCCAATGGCATCTGGAAAACCTGTATTAGCTGGGAAGGCACGTGGCTGGAGTCTTCTGATCCTGGGTTGTGTTCCAGCTCCTCTCTCAGCTCCTGTGAGTTCTTCAAAATGTTGTTCTTGGGGCATTTTGTCCTCTCTTAGCTTCTCCAGAGCAAACTCTGGGCTAGCATCTCCGAAGTGTTAGCAAAAGTCTGCTTCCAACGGCTGTCTCCGAAATATCTCTCTAAGCAGCTTTCCACAATGTCACTCTCAGCTGCTCTGAGGTCCTTCTGTTTGTTAGCTCTTTTATAGGACTCCAGTGATTAAATCAAGACCCACCTTGAATGGGCAGGGTCCACATCTCCATGGGAATAATTCAATCAAGCATTTCACCCACAGTTGATTGAGTCACATCTCCATGGAAACACTCAAGGGATTCCAAGCTAATAAACACTAATACATCTGCCCCCACAAGATTGCATTAAAGAACATGGTGTTTGTGGGGACATAATACATCCAAACTGGCACAAACAGTGATATAGCTTCTTCTTATTGCCCTATCCTGTTGTTTTAAAATGTTCACTTTATTTAAATTAGCACTTCCCTGATTATCATGTAACTTATTTATATATTTTGTTAGAAGTTTGAAAAATTGTATACATCCATTCCTAAGCAGTGGAAGAGATAATTAAAATATTTATGCTTACAGGTTTGCAGCTCTGGTACCCTAACTTCTGATGAAATTTACATTATCTGAAGTTAAACTTTGGGATTAGACAATTGTTATCATTCAAATCCACTCTAATATTATGGTTGCCATACTATGGTATAGTCATTTTCATTGTTTTCAAAGATTCCAAGTGTTCAAGGCTGCAGTTCCCAGAACAGATGGGACTAGGAAGATTAACATCAGGGAATATCTAGAGAAATAGAGAGAGAACAAGTGATTTTAAGGAAAAATTCATTTTATAGGTTTGTTACACACCTTTGTGCCAGACTCTGTTCTAGCTACTAGCCATAACAAAGAGGAAAGGTATAGTTCCTGTCCTGGTCTAAAAAGGAAAACATGTAAACTATTCTTAAGGTTATAGATGACATGAATGCTAGGAGAGCACAGAGGAAGAGAGATTGGAACTGAACAGTGTAGAACAGAGTAGGATTTCATAAAAGTAACACAATTAAGGAATGGTATTCCACAGAGATGGAACAGTATATACAAACTCAGAGGCATTTAAAAAAAATGTGTGGCATGCTTGGGAAACCATAAGCAGTTTGATAGACTGGCCTCAGGCTCTTTGTTGGGGAAAAATAAGAGATGAGGTCAATTCAGGGGCCAGATTTTTAAGGTCCATGTGTACCAGATCAAGATTTTTTATTTTCCTGTCAAACATGGGCAGCTAATGGAGGATTTTAATCAGGGAATATATATGACCAGACTTGTGCTTTAGAAAGATTGTTCTTACAGTGTGAGTGATAGATGAAAGGGGGAAGATTGGAGAAACAAATTGATGTAGGGCAAAATAAGAAGAAACCCCTTAAGGAGATACTCAGGAGGGTGAGTTAGTGAGATTTGGTGACTGATTAAAGGTGAGGAAAGGGAGGAGTCACAGTTGACTCAGGTATCTGGCTCAGTGCCTGAATGGTTCTAAGATGTCCTCTCATGGGAAGAGAGCCAAAAATATTAGGGTTAGGTTTTCATAGTATATGGGTAGCGCAGGGAAGAGAGAGGAGATGGGCAGAGGTGATTAATGTGAGTCAGGAATTTGGGAAGCAGTTGCTAAAGCAACCTTTTATAGTTATTGGAAAATTTTGCCTGCTTAAAGAAGTCAGGCCTTTGCATTGTAGGAACTTACAGACAATCTCTTTAGGATGCTTTCATTGGATCACACAGCTCTAGTCAGGTTTTGTTCTTGGGTCAGGTGGCACAAGATTCAGAATCACTAGCATCTAAATGGAATAGCATAAGGATGGAGTTAAGAAGTCAGTAATAGTGGGGATTGGAGTGAGGATTCGGCATCCTAATTTATACCTCCATCAAGATGATTTGAAACATGGCCAGTTAAATGTGATGGATTGAAAATGTAGGCTTACTGTTGCTATTTCATGAAACCCCATTCAATAAATAGAAAAGTTAAATAGAGAGGGGATGGATGACATAAATAATGGGAGAGAAGATGATAGTAACAAAATTTTGGAAGTAATGAAACAGATGAATGACTGATAACTAAGAAAGTGGAAATCTAAAGTGACATCAAACCTATAGCACCGCCAAATAAAAGCACAATAATTGCAAGAAATTAGTACTTCTCCAAGTAGGAAATGGCTGAAGCTGAAAATGGAATATTTATCTCAAAGCCTGTGAAAGAAACAAGTAGACTTCATCATCCTCATCAGATATTAAAAATATGATGTCAGAAATGAAAAGTTTAAAAGAAGAGTCAGATGTTGAGGCCAGAAACAAATTTCTATAGTATAGAACAAAAAGAAAGATATTGAAATTGGAGGAAAAAAGGACAAGAATATCTGTGACTCCATCTAAGATCTCTAATAATATAAACAAAAGGATATTTAGAAAAAGAAAATGGAGGGGAGAACTTTACCAAAGATAATTCATGAGTATTTCTCAGAGATGTTTCTAGACTTAAGAGGTCCTGTGCTTATTAAATAAATTAAAGCTTTAGTTTAAAAATGTACCCACAAAGAAAACTCTAGGCTATAATTCATAAAAAATCAACCAAATATTTAAGGAAGAAATAATACCAGTTATGCCTAAAATCTTCCAGAAATTTAAAGAGGAAGAAGCTTTCCCCAAGTAAACCAAGTTATGCCTAAAATCTTCCAGAAATTTAAAGAGGAAGAAGAGTTCCCCAAGTAATTCCATGATGCCATTATTAATCAGTACAGAAAACAAACAAACAGAAATCACAGAAAAAGAAAACTACACACCAATAACCCTCAAGAATATAAATGCAAAAAATTTTTAACAAAATTATAGTGATTTGGATCCAACAATACATAAAAAGGAAAATACATCCTCTGGGGTTTATCTCAGAAATGCAAGATTGGATTGACATCTAAAGATCAATGAATTAAATGCATCATATTAATAGAATAAAAATGAAAAATCACATGATCATCCTCATTAAATGCAGATAAATCATTTGAAAATAAATCTAACTTCCATTCATGAAGAAAAAAGAAACTCTCAGAAAAGTAAGAATAGAAGATAATTTACTCTAACTTGATTAACAATATCTATAAAAAACCTATAGCTAATATCATTCTTAATGGAGAAATAATAAATACTTTCCCTCTAAAATGGAGAACAAGACCAGGAGGTCTAATCTCACCACATCTGTGCATCATGATACTGGAGATTCTAGTCAGTGCAACAAGGCAAGAATAAGAAATATGTTACACCAATGGGAAGGGAAGAAATTAAAATTGTCTTTATTCATAGATTATGTCATCACCTATGCAGAAAATTCTAAAGAATCCGTAAAATATCTACTAGAAGAAATAAATGAGTTTAGTAAAATTTAAGAAACAAGGTTGATACACAAAATCCTAAATAGAGCAGATGAATCATATAGATATGGAATAACTGGAACTCTTTTACACTGCTGATTGTAGTATCAGTTGGCACAACCACTTTGGAAAACAGTTTTGCAGTTTCTTAAAAAGTTAGCCATAGGAGAACCTAGAAGATGGTGGCTAGGTGAGACAGGGCTAAGGAACACCTCCGTGGAGAACACTAGATAAGGACCAGAGAGTGACCCAGAATACCGGTTACAGCGATGTGCCAGCTGGATGAGATCTGCTAGTTCCCAGGGGCTGTATACTTGGTGAAACTGAGAGTCTGCATTCTGAAACGAGTGAGTAAGCTGGCTGGAAGTCCCGCAGCTGCGCCGCGATCTGGGGAAACCAGGGTTTGGCATCTGGAGACCAACAGGCTCTTTTAATAAAAAAAAAAAAAGAAAAGAAAAAAGGGGAAAAGCCAGGAACGGCTGCAGGTGCGATCGGCTGCAGGTGCAATCGTGGGAAACATGCAGTAAAACACAGCAAGAGGGGGCTGGGCCGGCCTCTCGGTGTCTGGCCTGGAAGATAGCCCGCTGCAGATATCCCTGGGGCTAGGGGAATGGAGCGGAGAGCCAGAAGCTGAAAGAATCCCCGCAGCTAGCAACTCGATCCCGGGAGGGCTGGATAAACTCCTGCCTGGGGCCGTGCCCACAGCCCAGAGCCCCGCCAGTTGTCCCGGAGCTGGGAAGGAGGAACTGTGCGAGGAGGGGGGTGTGGAGACGCCCCGTTTGGCCATTTTTGCATAAGGCTGAAAGCAAGCCGGCTCGGCCTGGCAGCCCGGGGCTTCCCTTGAGGGACGGCGCACGCAGATGACGTAGCACAGCATTACCTCACCAGAGGTCCTGGAGGATCACGGCTGGGCAGGGGGACCTGCTTGGAGATCCCAGAGACACTATGCCAAGTCCGGTGGTTTGTGGGTCATCAAGAGAGAGGGGCTGGGGCTGAAATGAAATGAAGGCTTGGACTCTTGCGGCGGCCTTGAATCTCCAGGAACCGGGGGATTTGAATATTGAGGCTGTCCTTCCTCCCTGACCACCCGTACAAGCGCCCTGCATTCAGGGCGGACAGCTCCAGCAAAACACCCAGGCTGAGTTCTCCGGCTGGACGCCAGAAGAATCGTTTCCCCATATAACGCGGGGACAAGGTGGAGAACTGACTTGAGAGGTATAGGTGACTCACAGACGCCATCTGCTGGTTAGTTAGAGAAAGTGTATGTCACCAAACAGTGTTTCTGAAAAATTAGATAGTTTTTTTTTTTTTTTTTTTTTTTTACAAATTAAAAGAACCCTGTCAAGCAGAGCAAATGCCAAGAGGCCAAAAACAACAGAAAATCTCAATGCATATGCTAAAACCAGATGATATGGAGAATCCAACTCCAAACACACAAATCAAGTTATCAGAAGAAGCGAAATTCCTTGCAGAATTAATCAAAGAAATACAATCGATGAATGAAAGCACGGCAAAGGATTTAAAGGACATCAAGAAGACCATGGCCCAGGATATAAGCTGCATAAAGAAGACCCTAGAAGAGCATAAAGAAGACATTGCAAAGCTAAATAAAAAAATAGAAGATCTTATGGAAATAAAAGAAACTGTTGGCCAAATTAAAAAGACTCTGGATATTCACAATACAAGACTAGAGGAAGCTGAACAATGTCTCAGTGTCCTAGAAGTCCACAGAACAGAAAATGAAAGAACAAAAGAAAGAATGGAGAAAAAAATTAAAAAAAAATCGAAATGGATCTCAGGGAAATGATAGATAAAATAAAACATCCAAACTTAAGACTCATTGGTGTCCCAGAAGGTGAAGAGAAGGGTAAAGGTCTAGAAAGAGTATTCAAAGAAATTTTGGGGGTAAACTTCCCCAACCTTCTACACAATATAAATACACAAAGCATAAATGCCCAGCGAACTCCAGATAGGATAAATCCAAATAAACCCACTCCAAGACATATTCTAATCAGACTGTCAAATACTGAAGAGAAGGAGCAAGTTCTGAAAGCAGCAAGAGAAAAGCAATTCACCACATACAAAGGAAACAACATAAGACTAAGTTGTGACTATCAGTGGCCACTATGGAGGTGAGGAGGCAGTGGCATGACATATTTAAAATACTGAGAGAGAAAAGTTTCCAACCAAGAATACTTTATCCAGCAAAACTCTCCTTCAAATTCGAGGGAGAGCTTAAATTTTTCACAGACGAACAAATGCTGAGAGACTTTGCCAATAAAAGACCTGCCCTACTTCAGATTCTAAAGGGAACCCTACCAACAGAGAAACAACAGAAAGAAGAAAGAGATATAGAGAATTTTAACAGAAATATATAGTACCTTACATCCCAAATCACCAGGACACTCATTTTTCTCTAGTGATCACGGATCTTTCTCCAGAAGGGACCATAAGCTGGGACATAAAACAAGCCTCAAGAAATTAAAAAAAAAATTGAGTATACTCCAATCACATTTTCCAACCACAATGGAATACAAATAGAAGTCAATAATTTTTGAACTGTAACTCCACTACTTACTTCCTACATGATATAAATTACACAAACCCTAATGACAAATCAGTGGTTTTGAACTCAATGTAAAATATGTAATTTTATACAACTATATAAAGGTAGGGGAATGGAGGAGTATAGGAACATAGTTTATGTGTCCTATTGAAGTGGAGGTGGTATCAAAGAAAAACAAGATTGTTATGGATATAAGAGGTTAATTTTAACCCCCACAGCAAACACAAAGGAACTATCAGAGAATGTAACCATAGAGATGAATTGTAGAGTTCAGGTTAAGAGAAATGGGGGACGGTGCAATGGGGAGTTAAAAAATGCGGGTGGAGTTGCTGTTTGAGGTGAAGGGAAATTTCTAGTAATGGATGGTGGGAAAGAGCATTACAACATTCTAAAGGTGATTAATCCCACTAATGGAAGGCTAGGGAGGGGGTGGAATGGGAAGATTTAGGTTGTATATATGTTCCCACAACTAAAAAAAAAAAAAAAAAAGACAGTCTAAATAGATGATTGAACGCCAAGGATGAACTTGGATGGAATTAGAGGATAGAGGACAGGTGGCTCAAAGGGACACAGTTGAGACATAAGGTAAAGGAAATATAGAATGTAAGCTTTGTATCATTGTTGAACCTGTTGTACTTCTTAGCTGCGCTTAATGGGATTGCATAAAAGAATGTTCTTGTTCATGGGAAGTGTATATGTGAATTATAGTGTATGTTCAAGGATGTGTGCAGCTAGCTCTCATATGTTCAGAAGACAGAGCAATAGATGATGGATGATAGATAGGGAGGGAGGGAGGGAAAGAAGTAGCGATGTGACAGCATGTTAAAGTTGGTGGATTGAGCTATTGGGGGAGGGGGGTCAGGGTATGATGGAATTCTTTGTATGGGGTTAGTATTGTTTTTGCAACTGTTCCTATAACTTTGAATTTATTTCAAAATAAAAAAAAAAAAGTTAGCCATATATCCACCATTCTAGCTAGTCACAAAAACAATTTGATTTCCATATAGGAGCAGTGAACAATCAGAAGGTGAAATTTTTAACAAGTACCATTTACAATAGCAACAATATATACCATATTTAGGGATAAACTTGTCAAAAGATGAGCAAGAAGTGTACACTGAAAACTACAAAATATTGCTGAGAAAAATTAAATAAAACCATAAGAAATGGAGAAATAGACTATATTTATGGACAAGATGATTTGATATTGTTGAGATATCAACTATTCCGAAATTTGACTTATAGACTCAATGAAATTCCAATAAAAATCTCAGCTAGGATTTTGTAGAAATGGATAAAGTGATTTTAAAATTGATATGAAAATGCACATCACCTAGAATAGTCAAAACAACTTTGAAAAAAATACAAATTTAGAAAACTTAGACTACTCAATTTCATGACATTCAGTAATTAAGAAAATGTGGTCTTGGGCATGAAGATAGGTGTCCAGAGCAGCATAATACAATAGAGAGATGAGAAAGAGAAAAAGACCCAACAAAAATATGGTTAAATATTTTGGCAAAGGAATAAAAGCAATGCAATGGGGAAAGGATTATATTTTAAATGAATGGTACTTGAAAAACTGGATAGTCATATGCAATAAATAAACTTTGGGTCTTACCTCACATTACTACAAAATTAAGTTTAAATGTATCATCTACTCTAATAACTAACACTTTGCAACTTCTAGAATGAAACATAGAAGACAATCTTGGTGGTCTTGAGTTTGGCAACATTTCTTAAAGATGACACAAAAAACACAGTCTGTGAAAGAAAACAATCAATTAGTTAGACTTCATCAAAATTTTAAAGGAAATGCTTTTCAAAAACAGTTATAAAAATGAAAAAAACAAGACACTGACTAGGAAAAAGTATTTGCAAACATATATTCAACAAAGTACATGTATCTGGAATGTGTAAAGAATTCCTACTATTCAATAATAAATACAGAAGATCATTTTTTTAAGTGGGCATAGAATTTAAATAGGCATATCAACCAAGAAGATATATGAATGGCAGATAAGAATATGAAAATCGTTCAACGTCATTAATCATTAGGGAATGCAAATTACAACTACAATGAATTGTCACTACACATCCACTAGAAGAGCTAAAATAAAGCAGATGAATCATATAGATATGGAATAACTGGAACTCTTTTACACTGCTGATTGTAGTATCAGTTGGCACAACCACTTTGGAAAACAATTTGGCAGTTTCTTAAAAAGATAGCCATATATCCACCATTCTAGCTAGTCACTTCAGTCATAAATGAAAGCAAATGTCCTCACATAGACTTGAATGCTTATTATAGCTTTATTTGTAATAACCAAAAACGGAAATTAGGCAAATGTCTTCAACAGGTAAATGGATAAATAAGTTAACAAATTGTGGTACAATAGAATACTAATAAAAAGGAACAAACTATTAATACATACCACAACATGATGACTCTCAAATGGATTATGTTGAGTGAAAAATGATAAACAAAAATAAATACATAGTCTATGATTTCATTTATATAAAATTCCAGGAAATGCAGACTAATCTACAGTGACAGAAAATACAGAGAGAGAGAGAGAGATGCAGGAGAGATGGATGCAAAGGCATATAAAGAAACTTTTGGGGGTGATAAAATATGTCAATCCTCTTGATTATGGTGATGATATCATGAATGTATATACATGCCAAGACTCATCAAAATGTACATATAAATATGTATAGTGTTTTGTACTTCAATTATACCTTTAAAATGCTGTAAAAATAAGGACACCCCTCCCCAAAAAATGGCTCCCTGAGTACTCAGTATAAACAAAAACCTATCCCAAGATACCACATCAAGAATGCTAAAATCTTCCAGAGACAATACTACGCGGCAGTAAGAAGGAACGATCTGGTGAAACATATGACAACATGGATGAACCTTGAAGACATAATGCTGAGCGAAATAAGCCAGGCACAAAAAGAGAAATATTATATGCTACCACTAATGTGAACTTTGAAAAATGTAAAACAAATGGTTTATAATGTAGAATGTAGGGGAACTAGCAGTAGAGAGCAATTAAGGAAGGGGGAACAATAATCCAAGAAGAACAGATAAGCTATTTAACGTTCTGGGGATGCCCAGAAATGACTATGGTCTGTTAATTTCTGATGGATGTAGTAGGAACAAGTTCACTGAAATGTTGCTATATTATGTAACTTTCTTGGGGTAAAGTAGGAACATGTTGGAAGTTAAGCAGTTATCTTAGGTTAGTTGTCTTTTTCTTACTCCCTTGCTATGGTCTCTTTGAAATGTTCTTTTATTGTATGTTTGTTTTCTTTTTAACTTTTTTTTTCATACAGTTGATTTGAAAAAAGAAGGGAAAGTTAAAAAAAAAAAAAAAAGAAAAAAGACAAACAAGGAAAAAAAAAAAAAAGATGTAGTGCCCCCTTGAGGAGCCTGTGGAGAATGCAGGGGTATTCGCCAACCCCACCACCATGGTTGCTAACATGACCACAGACATAGGGGACTGGTGGTTTGATGGGTTGAGCCCTCTACCATAAGTTTTACCCTTGGGAAGACGGTTGCTGCAAAGGAGAGGCTAGGCCTCCCTGTATTTGTGCCTAAGAGTCTCCTCCTGAATGCCTCTTTGTTGCTCAGATGTGGCCCTCTCTCTCTGGCTAAGCCAACTTGAAAGGTGAAATCACTGCCCTCCCCCCTACGTGGGATCAGACACCCAGGGAAGTGAATCTCCCTGGCAACGTGGAATATGACTCCCGGGGAGGAATGTAGACCCGGCATCGTGGGATGGAGAACATCTTCTTGACCAAAAGGGGGATGTGAAAGGAAATGAAATAAGCTTCAGTGGCAGAGAGATTCCAAAACGAGCCGAGAGATCACTCTGGTGGGCACTCTTACGCACACTTTAGACAACCTTTTTTAGGTTCTAAAGAATTGGGGTAGCTGGTGGTGGATACCTGAAACTATTAAACTACAACCCAGAACCCATGAATCTCGAAGACAGTTGTATAAAAATGTAGCTTATGAGGGGTGACAGTGGGATTGGGAATGCCATAAGGACCAAACTCCACTTTGTCTAGTTTATGGATGGATGTGTAGAAAAGTAGGGGAAGCAAACAAACAGACAAAGGTACCTAGTGTTCTTTTTTACTTCAATTGCTCTTTTTCACTCTAATTATTATTCTTGTTATTTTTGTGTGTGTGCTAATGAAGGTGTCAGGGATTGATTTAGGTGATGAATGTACAACTATGTAATGGTACTGTAAACAATCGAAAGTACAATTTGTTTTGTATGACTGCGTGGTATGTGAATATATCTCAATAAAATGATGATTAAAAAAAAAAAAAAAAGAGAGATGGAGGATTTGTGTCCCTCACAAACAAAGAGTTTCTGCGAATCAACAAGAACAACAGCCTAGCAGAAAAACAGGCGA
Source organism: Choloepus didactylus (assembly GCF_015220235.1). NCBI lineage: Eukaryota > Metazoa > Chordata > Mammalia > Pilosa > Megalonychidae > Choloepus > Choloepus didactylus. Next base: position 48,683,125 of record NC_051321.1, read on the forward strand.
AAGAAAAAAATGAACAATTAGAAAAAATACAAATGGCCCCAAGATAAACAGAGAAAAAGAAGCTCAAGGTCACTCGTGATGAAAGAAATGCAAACAAAGGGAAGCCACCTTTGGTCCTAGAGATGAGCAAAACCATAAAAGATGGGTGACATCCTGCAGTAGTGAGGTGCTTTCTACAGTAAAGAGACCCCACATCCCTTTGCCTCCCCACCAACTCCAGTCCTAATAATCTGTTTTACAAAAAGTAATAGCACAAGCTGGGACGTTCATTACAGCATCCTCAGACATAACCCAGGTGTCCAGCCAAAGGGGATTCGTAAGAAGATTCAGATGCAGATGTACAAAGAACATCGCCCACGGCCACACAAGGAACGGGGATTGCACGTGTCTTCCGAGAAAGAAAAATGACTAAAGTGGAGTGTTCAGGGGCAAAAATAAAAAGTGGAGACCCAGGATGCCATGTTGAGGGGGGAAAGGTTGTGTAAAGGAAAAAGCATCGAAAATGTGCCGGAGGTAATGAATGCCCCAAGGACTCGGCGGTTAACTGGGGTGTGGGGGGGGGACTTTCAGTTCTTACTTTATATTTATATTTAAGGGGTGGGATGATGACTGTTGGACTCTATTTTCTTTCTTTCTCTTTCTTTCTTTTAAATAAAAAAAAAAATTTAATTTAAAAAAAAAAAAAAATAAAATAAAATAAAATAAAATAAAATCTTCCAGAGATAAGAAGCGGGTCACAAACAAAGTGTCAGGAAGAAAATCCTTGGAACCCGGAAAACAATGAAGCGATGCTTTCAAAATTCTGAAGGATGGTGTTGTGCAATCCAGAATTCTATACCTGGATAAACTATTGTCAAATATGAGGATAGAATAAAGATATTTTCAGAAAGACATACATCTTTAGAAAGTTTGCCTCTCATTCACCCCTCTCAGAAAGATACTAAAGAAAGTGTACTCCACCAAAAACACTGAGAAGTCCAATAAAGGGAAAGAGAGATTCACATTAGGTGTGTTGAAAGAAGATGCTGGGATGATGCTAAAAGGAGACCCCAGTGTGACAGCTTTTCAACAAGCTGGAAAGGGAGCAAACTGCCCATATTAGAACAGGAGAATGGTGGTCTCCAAGAAGGATGCCACCAAGAAAAAAATAAAATTAAGGGATTTTCTGATGTGTATGCATGTATCAAGTGGAGATTTACCCTACAGGAAGGCCCCAGAAAGGAAATATATTCATAGTGTATGATATAGCTCATATAAAATAATATTTATATGGTCATAAATCATAAAAGCTGAAAACTAATTTAATCCAGATTTTTGGCGGGGGTTGGGAGGAATAGAAGGGTATGTGTGTGTCCATCGGGGCAGAGCATCATACAAAGTCCATAATAATATCTAAAAATAAAAAATCAAGAAATAAAGCAAAAATGTTATTTAGCAATATGGAATATAGTATAAGATAAACATCAGAAAGAAAGGATAATTATTTTAAGGGTCTAGGAATTTGTGGTGATGAGAGGTGAGGTGTTTTTTTATTATAAGCCCTTTATACTTCTTTTTATACTCCGAAAAAGTACACTTTTAGTTTATTAAAATATATTACCTGGAGTGGGTGAAGAATAGTGTTCCAAAGGAAAAAGGGATATAAAGATGATAGCATTTGGTAATTGTAATACACAGTAGACTAAATAAAAATAAAATAGACAACAGTATTTCTTAAATGGCTGATTTCCAGAGGCACAGAGGTAATAAACTAAATTACACTTTCCACATCCTTCTGTCCACCTAACATAAAAAGGAATGAAGTACTGATTCATACTCAGTTAGGGACAAACTCTGAAAATATGCTAAGTGAAAGAAGCTAAACACAAAAGGTCACATATTGTGTGAGTCCATTTATAGGAAATGTCCAGAATAGGCAAATCCATAGAGACAGAAAGTATGTTATTGGTTGGTGAGGGTTCTGGGTAGAGAAAATGGAGAGTGACTGCTGGTGGGTATGGGGTTTCTTTTTGGTCTGATGAATTAGAGTGGTGATGGTTACACAACTTTGTGAATGTAATTAAAACAAACGAACAAACAAAAAACACTGACTTGTGCACTTTAAAAGAGTGAAATTTATGGTATGTGAGCTATACCTCAATTTAAAAAGAAGCTTTGCAACTGTATCTGCCTAGGTGAAGTTATATTAGTAAAAGAAGACATTAAACCAATAAATTAGTCGATGGGAGCTATGCTTGAGGAAGTAAGCAGGGTAAGTGGCCTAAGTTTTTCCAGTTAGCTGTCTTCCTGTTTCCAGGTCAGTAGATAACTGCTCAAGGGGAGTTTGCTGAACCTTGGCCCTCATGGCTTTGGAAATGTCTGAAGGTTGGTGATGACAGCAACCACAAAGCCCCAGTGAGAGGGTTTTGCAAAACTGAATACAGAGGGACGTATTTTGTGTGTGTTTTCTTCTTCAGTGTGTCTGTGTTTTCTTTCTCAGTGAATTGGCACAGATCTTGTATTGTAAAAGGCCTGCATTCTAGTAAATGAGCACGTAGATAGTAGATTTTGCTCCTGGATCAGAATCTCTCAAGATGAGGCTTGGGGTCTGTATTTTTCTAAACACTATATTTTATTTCTAATACACAACGCACAATGAGAACAACTGTTCTAAACCATCCAGAAAATTGCATCTATTTTCTACTTCACTTTGTTCAAGTAGAGAGAGAGAAAAACAATTTCTGCTAATCGAATGAGAAGAAGGAAGTAATTCAGTTAATTTTTACCTTGTCTATGATGGTAACTTGCTGCTTTGGAAAATCTGACATTTAAACTGGTTTATCAAACTAGTTTAACATTTTTAAAAAACACATTTGACTCAATTGGTTCTATTTTCAAAACAAGAACGTTACATCTTTACATTTCATTACAGGAAAAGTAGTAACATGTTTTGTGTTATTTCTTTCCAAGGGGTACTCCTAGGATGGCAAAGACAGACTGTCCACAAAGCTCTCAGTCAAAAAGAATATGGTTACATTTTTATCTTAACTTAGAGTCCTATATGATTGTTACCTTTCTACTCTTCAGACCTGTGCAGTTCTTGTCTGCACATTCCATTTATTCACTGCACACGTTTGGCGAACAAAACTGTACAAGCCTGAGTGCTTTTAATTTCCACCAAGAATGTATGTTTCTCTCTCTTCCTAGTGTACTATATGCAAAGTTAAGCAAGTCAATTATCTTTCTTTTAGTCTTTTTTCCTTGGTCCTCCTCCTCTGGAGAGACACTGTTTGTGGAAAACACTCATTTATTATTATCTTTACTTCAGTACATCCCTAAAGCATAACTTCTGGGAGAAAAGGAAAAGGTTATACCTCATTGTTCTGTGTAACTTATGCCCAAGGTTTACTTTGGGCTGTGTGTAACCTCTTGACTGTTGAATAGTTCCCAGGTGTACTTTTTCAAAGCTTAGTTTATTTTTGCCCCAAGGTGTGTTTGCTTCAGCAAGGTTTAAATGCCTGCTTAGAATTAGTTTTGATATTTTGAGCACTATAGGCACTATTTTCTTTAACTAGATCTACACCCACATCAGTTTCCATGACTGGAACATTGGTGCAATATAACCATCCTGTGCTTGGTAAGGACTTCTTAGAAATGAGCAATAGGGTTAAAATAGAACTTAATCTGACTTTTCATATGACTCTATACCATGAAGCTTCCAGGTTAAAAAAAAAAAAAAACATTGTGCCAAGGATCCTTGCTATTTTCAAAGACTGTGATTAGACACATTCATGAATCCCCCAAATTGCAAAAGCGAGTAAGAACAGAACCTTTATGCAACCTATTGAAAAGCATTGTGCTGTGACCCAAGGCGTTATTTCCATTTTCTACTAGACTGCCAATATGCAGGCAATATGCCAATATACTTGCCTATTATGTCCTCCTCTTCCCAGTGAAATCAGAAAGCTTGGCACATCATTATCCCAAAGTAAGAGTCATTCTATCTTTTGCCACCTATCCATTGGATCTCTTTTTCACCTGGTATTTAAATGTGCACAAATGAATTTCCTTCCAATATAGTCTGGTTTCATTTTGTTTGACCTCTTGATTGGCATCATAGACCTTCTTTTTCTCCAAGCTCACAGTGAACATAAAAGTACTATTAAAGAGGAAGGGAATAGTTTCTGTTTAAAACCCCTCAGGGAAGGCTTCTGAGAGAAAGCAACAGTTGAGCTGTGCCTTCAAGAGATGTCCATCACCTATGTCAAAATAAACAGGCAAGTGAAGTACAATTCAAGAAGCTCACGGTACATACACTTTACTGAAAAGGAGGCCCTTTATTAGGCCTGCACTGGAGCTTAGTACTTTTGTGCAGAGGTTTTCATTCTTAGCTGAACACTGGAGTCACTTGGAGAACTTTAATGAATACTGGGTCCCAGCTCCAGGGATACTAATTTAATATGTTTGGGAGAAGTCCTAGGCATCAGCTCTTTTAAAAGCTCCCTGGTGATATTAATGGGCAGCCAAAGTCAGAAGCTTTATGGCTCAATCAGTTGTGGTTTTCTGTACCATAGATGATTAGAATCAGGATATCTAACTCCCTGCTGGATGCATAAACAGCATATATCCTCAGGCATCTCTCTTGCAAATTCTAAATTCTGGAAATTCTAAAACCTGTCCTAACTTCTGTATTCCCTTACCGTCTACTGAACTACATGTGTTTGTTGTTGTTGTTTCTGAGAAATTCATCTATTCCTTCAAAAAATATTTGAAAAGCTACTGTGTTTCTGGCTCTAAGTCATTCTAGACTGAGCTCTCTTCTTTACTCCATGTCGCTCCCCTGTTTAAATCCTATCCATGGCTTCTGTCACTCATAGAATAATGTCAAAGGGAGCAGATCTTCCAAGGCCACCTTTGGAACTCTCACATCTCAGGTCCTACCGCTTGCTGCCTTAAACTTTGGCTCTAATACTGCTAAGCAGTTTGTCATTCACACACCTTGCTATCTCATAATCCTGAGCATTTACCTCTCCTCTCTTCTATCCCACCAGCTACCTTTTAGGTGGCTAGTTCTTCTTCATACAGCAAGACTCACATCAGCCACTGACTTCTTTGGGAGCCCTTCTCTGAACCCCCATGTCACTATGACTTTTATGTTGTACAATATCTCTAGCAAAGCACTTCTGTATTATTTTGAGATTTTCTGATTTCACTTCTGCCCCCTTCTGGATAGTAAACTTATTAAAGGCTTATTCATCTATGTATCCCTATTTCTTAATATTGCACTAGATTAGTTTCCTGAGGCTGCTGTAACAAATACTACAAACTTGGTGGCTTAAATAAAATGGAAATTTATTCTCTTACTCTTCTGGAATCTCTAAGTCCAAAATCAAGGTATTGGCAGAGCTGTGCTCCTCTGAAGGCTCTAGAAGAGAATCCATTCCTTGCCTCTTCCAGGCTCTTGTGGCTGCCCTGGCATTCCTGAGCTCATGGCCACTTCACTCCAATCCTTGCCTCCATCTCCACATTGCCTTCTTCTTTGTGTATGTCTCTTTTAAGGACACTTGTCATTATATTTTTAGAGTTCACCCAGATAACCAGGATGATCTCATCTTATGATACTTCCTTAACTAAATTATATCTATAGAGACACTTTTTCCAGATAAGGTCACATTCACAAGTTCTGGAGATTAGGACATGGATATATCTTTGGAGGTGGGGGGGGGGAGCTACCATTCAGCCTATTAAAGTTACCTGAGCCAAGCATTTTAAGTGTTTGTTTACTAAAATGAACCGATTTGGGATACTGCATATTGAGATGTTGTTAAAGAAGTGATACTGAGGGTCGAGGGAAGTCAGAGCTAACAGCTTGGCAGCAAGGAAAGAAACAGAAGAACTAAATGAGTCCATGTTGGGGATGATCATGTAAGATTGTTGGGCCTGTCTACCTCAATTATCACACAGGGCATGACTATGTTATGGCTCAGGACAATAACTGATTGAATAATTATTGCATTAGTCTGGGTTTTCCAGGGAAACAGGACTGACAGGATAGGCATATTCAGACTTATAGGAATTGACTCATGTGACTGTGGGGACGGGCAAGTCTGAATTCTGTAGGGCCGACCACAAGCTGGGAACTCTGATGAACTCCCCAGGAGAAGACGGCTGACTGAAATAGAGAAAATTCTTCTTTCTGACTACTTTAAGGATTCCAACTGATTGGATGAGACTTTCTCATCGCTGAAGGCAATCTACTTAGTTAATTGCAGAAGTAACCAGCCATAGATGAGATCAACTGACTGATGATTAAAATCCATGAACTGTCCTCACAGTAACTGGACACCATAACCCGGACAAGTTGACACATGAACTCAACCATCACAATGATGGACCTAGGTCAGTCAGAAAAGGTTAAAATATCCCAAAAATGTTTTTTAATAAGTAAAATGAGCACTACAGTATAAATGCATTTCATTCAAATCAGGTAAAATAGTAAAAGGAATCATATGGAAAATTTACTTATGAGGGACAGACACATCATTCTATAATGATGCTAAGTATATTATATATTATGACACTACAGTCTCCATTTCACTTTTTACTGGTGCTTCCAGCCTCAAGCAAATACCATGCAATGGGTTGGCTTGAACAATGGGAATTTAATGCCTCATGTTTTGAGGACAGGAAAAAGCCCAAATCAAGGCATCCTCAAGGTGATGCTTTCTACCCAAAGACTGGCATTCGGGGCCTGACTGCCTGTGATCCTTGGTCCTTGGAGCCTCTGTCACCTGGCATTGATTATGGCAGCCTCTCCTGACCTCTCAGTTCTCTTCTGGGTTCTGTTGAATTTCAGCTTCTTGCTTCCCAGGGCTCTCTCCATCTTTCTGAATTTAATTCTGCTTATAAAAGACTACAATAAGAGAATTAAGACCCATCTTGTTTGAGGTGGGCCCACATTAACAACCAACATAATCTCATCAAAAGGTCTTACTTACAATGGGTTCACACCCTTAGGAATGGATTAAGTTTAAGAGCATTAAACATTAACATTAAACATTAAGGTTAAGCTGCAATCCACACAAAGCCCCTGACTGCTGCCCCAACTCATTCCTGGGGTTCCTAAACCTCCCGTGATCCAAGAGGGACTCCAGAACCCTGCTTCAGCCTTTTGGCTTGTGTCCATTTTGATTGGTTAGTGCTTTTGAAATAAACACACTTATTTCACTTTCTGGAAGCAGCCCTTCTTTCTTTGCCTCCTAGATCTTGAGAGGTGTGTCAGCCTTACTCCAGTGTACTACCTCTAAGCGGTATTGTAGTATATTGTAGAATAAAAAAGGGGGCAGGATCGTAAATTTCTGTAACATCAGTTCTGAATAAGAGCTACTTTCAAACCAGTCTAGAAAGATAGGAACAAAGTATCCTCAAGGCAAGAACCATATCCTCTTCTTTAACTCACTTTGATGGGTAAGGAGTCTTATCGTCCCTCATGTAACCTAAATCCTGTCTGCTTTCCCATCTTTATTGTCCTCAGTAACTCAATATGTCCTCCGACTAAATAGTGCCTTCTCAAAGAGAAATGTGGCATGTCTTATTTTAAAATTCTAAAGAAGTAGAATATTGGGTGAATTCTGTAGACTTTTGAGTCACTTAGATATTTCTGTTACAAAGTTCATGAGAAACAGTGATTAATCTCTTTTTTTCTTTTTGAATACTGTATTTTGGTTGAAACTTCAAAACATATTTATTCTTCATATGGTTACTCTGAGACACTAAATTGTATGCTTCCCTGTGACACATCTCTTAATCTGTCAGGGCAAACAATTTCCAAGGTCTGCTAAAGCTAATTGCCTTTACAGATCAGATTGTTAAATTTGAGTTATAGTTTAATTATGTGGAATGGAAATGCTTGCTTCTCTATTCTACAAACAGTTTTAGTCTGTTGTGAAACAAATAGGTCTGAAATGAACTATTCTTTTTAGTAATATTTGGGCATTTTGTGTGCCTGTCTTGATGTCTCTCATAATCATTATTTTATATGAATGTGCTGAATCAAATATCTCTGAAAGCACAGAGATTGAAAATCCATTTGGAAAATGATATGTTTGAAGAGCTCTGTTAAACATCAAACAAAACCCAAACATTTGTGGTATTTCAACTCAGGTTTTCTCCTCCTTTGTCTGATATTCAGGGTAAGGATTCAGCTAGTCCTGGCAGCCACTGCTGGGTCAACAGCAGTCTTTGAATCTGAAGGTATTCAAGAGGCTTAAAGGATAATGATGTGCTTGGGCCACCTAAGACACAAAGAACTCAGTAACATTTGAGATTCAGGGAAGGACTCCAGCATTCAGTGTTAGTTGCACAAAGATCTACATAATTTTATTGCACTATTTTCCAAGTGCTAAAGGTCAACTTGGAAAATTCATTATTTAGATATGCGAAAATGTAAGTGATTGCTTTTTTTTTTTTTTCAGAATTTGGGAAAGGTGGGGTAGGGGACAGAGGGGTAAGTCAGGAGAGCCAGATGAGAAAATAAAGGGATGAGTAGGGTCAGTGCATCATTTTACTTAAATGAAGATTATATATCCTCTTAAAAAAAAAAAAAACAAAAAAAAACAATACTTTCTGCTTATACACACTATGTCAAAAGTAAAAGATTTTAAAATTGAAAAAAAATCCAATGCATTTTGAATAATGATTACAAAATTCCTAAATTTGATTTGAGATAGAAGCAAAAATACTTCACTGTTCTGAAGCATTATAGATTTTATAAAGGAAATAAATTACTTATTTTATCAAAATAGTGTTTGTTGTAATAAGAAATAAATTTTACACTGAGGCTGGTACTCACTTAAGTATTCATGCACATATAAAAGTTTTATAAATTATACATTTCCTTACTAATTTGATGCGCTGTTGATACTTCCTGTTCTATTCCACTTAAAAAAGGTTCAGGTTCAGCCCACTAAATGGATCACCTTTAATAGGTTGCACCGAACAAGGGATACAAGGGACACAATAGCCTACTCCCTAAAGGAGTTGTGGCTTCTCTTGGTCTCTTAGGTCCCGTGAGAATGTGAAGCTGCCAGTAATTCTTATTCATTATGGTGACAATCCATCACATTCTTTAAGAGGCTACACATGCAGTTTACATTGCAGGAACTTTTTATACCTTTGTGGCAACTCCAAACTATCTAAAGGGCAAGGATATATCAGTTATGACTTGCAGCCAGCCTATTGGCTTGATACAGCCAGGTGAAAGTCATATATCCATTTAATAAGATAAGCTTGCTGAGTTCTAGTATTTCTTGACCTAGGAACTTTTCTATCCATCATTTTCATCAGGTGGGAGCCAGTAAGAATCAGACCCAGCACCTGCATAAATGATACTGAAGGCACGGTTGAATTGCAAGTCAATGTGTCCTCAAAATCTGATCATAGGTAACTTGTCAGGACTGGGCTTAGGCTCAGGCCTGCCTGAAGTCTTGTTTCCACAATATCTCTCCCAATCAGTGGGGTCAGGCTGATTTATCGAGCAATCCCTGAGGTTCAGATACTAGTGGGTACATCATTAGAGGGCAGAGCCCTGATTGAATCATCAAGAGAGATAGCAAGGATAGAGCATAAGTGCCTGGCAGATAGAATGCATCACAGTACCAAAGAACAAGGCAGAGTTCAAAGTGAAGGAGTTTGATAGTTTTATAGGCAGGTGAGGAATATCTCATCAAGAGCTGTCGTGACACCTAGGAATGTGCCAAGAAACAGCTGCATAGACACAGATCCTCAACCATGGAAGCAGCTCATACTCTTGGTCCCGGTTATTTGGGTTTTGAATGGCCTGGTGAACTAGGCAGGTTTGGTGCCTTGAGGGCTGATGATAGGCTGACTCTCTACCCAAAAGTATTAGATATCAGTATTTGATGAAAGAGCCATATTTTCTATCTATATAAAGATTCCTACTGAAGTTTTAGGTTCTCTGAGGGCTCTGTGAGTCAGCCCCTGAAGTGTGGAGGGCCTCAGTTCATTGGTGAGTATAGCTCTCCTTGTTTAATACTGGCATTCTTATTTCAATGGCACAATGGTCCTTGGGGTCAGAGTGAAGATCCTAATTGTGGTGATTTTGAAATTATCCTTCCATCCCACTGGTACCTGGATGGACAGGTCTTGGTTGAATGGTCCTGAAATGTCTAGACAAGACAAAGTGTGTGCTTAATTCTAATGAGCTTATGGTTGTGGCTCTTTAGGATGTATGTCTGTATTCTTTCCAGTCCTTACAATACGAAGTAAGGTTGGGAATGGAGTTTATTATATTCTTGTGATAGAGGAGAGAATGATAAAGTTCACATAAACCTTTAGATTTTTCAGAGAGTTTGACCTTGAAGATCCCTGGATTAATGGTATTAAAGTTGAGGAATGGCCCAATAAAAGTAAATCCATTTCAATGTGATGAGTTGAAAGATTCAGCCACTGATCTTCTTACCTTTCTCCATATAAACCACATGCAGTCACCATCTCTGTGCCTTTGTAAATACTGTTTACTCTGCATCAAAAGGGCTTCCCCTTCCTCTCCATCCAGCAGGGATAGCTGCCTACCTGGATAAAGATATGTGTGATGTGTTATAGATTACTGGTATGAAATTCTACCTTCCTATACAACACTTTCCCTGAAAAACATTTTTTGCAGGTATATAGTTTTTACAGTGTGACAGGCCCTGTGCTTTGTGACCAACTCATTTAATCCTCACAACAATCTGTGTTTGGATGTATGATTATATTTTTCAGAAGAGGAAACTGAACAGAAAGGTTAAGTGACTTGCTTAGGGTTCCAGAGCTGAGGTTAGTCACCAGGCCTATTACAGTATCTGTCTCCAGTATCTGCCTATTTAACTACTACGCTATGCCACCTCTCCAGTCAGGGACTGTGGCTCCTGAATCTTTGTAGTGTCAGTGCCAAGTGCAGTGTCTCCTTCATAGAAGCCACTAATAAATGATGCTGTTTTAAAATAATGTAATGAATGAATGATCAGACTCTTTCTAACAAAGGCTTGCTTCTTTTCTGGACCTAAAGCTTAGTCTTGGTGAAGGAGGATTTTATAAGTTAGTCTGAGCAGCTTTGGAGTCAAATTGCTGGACATCCCAAGAAGTGTGGGAAGTACTGGATATAAATAAAGGGAGTGTCTTAAGTAAAGGTGAGGCATGACATTGAAATAGAAAAAAATCTGTAGTAGGGATATATGTTACTCTTTGTCAAGTTGACAGGGTGGTATTGAGAAATGTTCCAAGCTTTAACTTTTTATCATTTTGTATTTCATTTAATTTGTGGATGGTTATATGAGGACAAATTAATTTTCCTTTAGAGGATAGGAAGGAGAGTACCTCAAAATTGGAGACTTAATGAGGTTAGCTTTTAGGAAAACATAATCTGAGAGCCTGTGAAGAAAATGCTTCATAACAGAACAAGTTCTCTTGACCATTGTCCCATGAAAGAGAAGTGGCCCATTATAATGGCATGCCTGTGCTCAAAAATATTGTTGTCCATTGTTAGTAGAGAACTAGTTCTGTTGTGATGGATTGGAGAAGAGGAGAAGATCCTCTGGTTTACAAAAGTGATTGTTGGCTCTGGAATAGATCTTACCTAAGACTTCAGATTCCGAACCAGCAGAATTCATAGGTAGCAATGGGGAGAATTTTGTGTTGTTTTAATGACTGACCACCACTCTTCTCAGCACTCCTATATAATCTAAATCAAGGCATATCTAATGGGCAGTGCTCTGCTAAATAGAATAGTCCTGTGCCAAGAAATACTATCTTTGTTTCCTACTTAACTAGCATGTTTTTTGACTGATCAAGCTGGTTGGCCAAATCATGAACTAGTTGTCTGAGTAAATTTGGAGAGTTTATGGAGAGTTTAAGAAGGTCCTTGGTAGACTTCACTGATTTAGACTCTGGAAAGGCAGATTGCAAAATTTGTTTAGGAAGTTTTTTTCCTTCTTGATGTCAGACTCCTCTTTCTAAGATATAACTATCCCCAAGGAAAAGGCAAGGATCGTGGATCAAGATTATATTGTTCTATAATTGGCAACTTTTATTATTGTGATTCCCTATTTCAAGCATTTATTATATATTCAGAATTTAGCTGAAGTATATATATTTTGTGGGTATACAAAGGCAGTTCATACTTATTTCAGCTATTTTTATAATTGGTAGCAATTACCACAACAGTCTGTATTACATTTACTTTAATCATCAGGACAATTTTAATTAATGGATGTTTTGTACTTAAATAAAGACCTAGGAAGAACTCCAAACTTAAGCCTAAATAAACTTAAATATAGAGGAAAATAATGGTATAATCTCTGACTGAAATAATTCAGGTTGAGAATTTATTTCAGAACTACATACTGTAATTTGTTTATTAGTTTACATTAACTGAGTTCTCTTAGATTGTAAGTTAGAGGCTGAAAATAAAATCACCAGTTAAAATATAGTATATTTGATATCAACAAGTATGCCTGAAATCCAGAAAAGTGTATTTAAAAAGAAAGAAAAGCAACCACCAAGGCCTCCATGTACCATATCCAGAGTTGCACTAAACCTCCTGTAAAGCATTATCAAGTATATGCAGAATTTTTAAAAATTCTGTATGGACATTTACATATTAACATTGAACACTAAGACTCCAGAGACATACATATTTACAATAAAAGCCAAACTTTTTTTTTTTTTTAACGGCAAACAGAAGACTGAATTTTCCTAACTCACAAGTTTTGGCAATGTTATTCTTAGTTGCTGCCTTTAAAGGCATGCATTAATTACATTTAGATACACAATCAGATTCCTCTTTCTATCTATACCTCTAATCTATGATTTATAACTCGGTTTTCCCACTTTTAAAGGAAGGGATTTGGACCAAATCTATCATTCACCCAGCCATTCTTCTAACAGATACATATCAATGCCTGTTTTGTGCTAAGCATCGTTCTGGGTGAGATGATGGATATAGCAAAAACTCCCCTAACCTCATTTAGCAGTAGGTGACATGGGGATGGATCCAGATAGCACACAAATGAGAACGGTGTGATGGGTGTGACAGACGGGTCTTCTCACAGGAGGCCTGGTCGTGCTGTGGTCTGCAGCTGTGTTGGTCATTAGGTGTCCAGTGGCATCTTGGCAGTAGCCAAGCAGGACTACATGGTTTTGGAGAGCTTGTTAATAACATAAATAAATAAAAGGAATGTGGGATAGAAAGTGAATGGAGGTGGAGGGCACACTAATAAGAATAGTCAGAAAAGACCATGCTGAGACAAAAATGATGAGTAAAAGGTAATGACAAAGACCTTGAGGAGGAGTGTTCCAGATAAAGAACCTAATGGTGAAAAATTATGAGGAAGGGATCCAACCAGGCATTGAAGAGACAGAGAAAGAAAGTCCATGTACCCAAAATACAACGAGTGAGGGTGAGAGTTGGAGGGGATGAGGACGAAGAGGTGGATAGGTCCCACAGTAGGGAGAGCGTTATAGACCAGAGTAAGTTTCTTATGATTTTGATTGCGACAAGAAGCCATTGGAAGTTTTAAGCAGTAAGAGTGACTTTATTTGATTTGTAATGAGAGAAAACAATTGCAATGAGAGAAATCGATGGAATAGATTGGGGTGAGGTGGGAATGGTCAAGGGTGGAAGCAAGGAGACCAGATAGGAGGTCATTGTCAAAGTCCAAGATATGATTTTGGTTTGGACTAGAGAGAAAGCAACAGAGATGGTGAAAGTTGTTGGGCTTGGCACACATATTGGAGGTAGACACCTTTCATTGAATTGACTGTGGGCAATGCTAGAAAGATAAGGATTAAGGAGGACTGTCTCATTCATGCAGTTAATATTGTTAAGTCCCTACTCTATTCCAAACACTGTGCTGGGCATTTGTGGTAAATAAAACCAGACATGATTCTTGCCTTCAGAGAACTTAAAATCTGGTGGGGGAAAGAACATGATGAAAATAATCGCACAAATAAGTAACTACAGGCTCAGAGAAGAGCAATGGGGTAAACTTACAAGGTATTATAAAATCATATAACTGAAAGACCTAATTTAGCCAAGGGGTGTGTGTATGTGTGTGGGGGGGTATGCCAGGTCAGGAAAGGCTGAGATCTGAAAGACGAGGAAGATGTAAGCAGGTAAGCAGCAGTGGGGGTGCAGCCATTGGGAACGCTTGGGACTGGTGGTAGGAAGGCATCAAGAAGGCCAGTGGGGCTGGAGGGCAAAGTGGGAGAGGGTGAGAAGCGGTTGGACAGAGAGGCACTGAGCAGACTGTACATGGCCTTGCAGGCCATATTAAAGAGATTGGCTTTTATCTTAATAACTGTGGAACTCTTTAAAGAGTCTAATTGTTAAAGTTTCTTCCCATTCCAAATTCTGTATTTTTCTATGATTTAATCTGAAATAAGAAAATGACAGAGTTTCAAAGTGACCTTCAGGAAAATAGGGAAACTGCTGGCATTTGATTACCATAATTAGAGTGCCCCTGGAAGAATCAGCATGCATGATCATCTTCCCCTCAGGTACAATGGAACATTTCAGGATAACATGGTCATTATTGTCCTGATGTTGCTACACCACCAATGTTGTCCTTCCCAAACTTGGATTGCCTTTGGCCACTGTTCTATAGGCTCTTCTCTGGACCCCTGAGTTGTATGAGTTCACACAGTATGGAAATATGTTAGTCAATGCCTATGTGGTTAAACTAAAATAATAGATATGGCAATTGAAGGTGTTGAATTATAAAATTCAGTACATATCAGATGATGATAAGAAGCTGATTAGATAATTTCCATGAATTAATTAGACTGTGTCTGGACACTGCTGCCAAATTTTATGCAGTTTGGGATGAAGAGATTAAAAATATGAAAGATTTCATGCAGTCTTTCTCAGTTGGGGATAAATTGTCCTCAAGGGGACATCTGGCAATGTCTAGTGACATTTTTGGTTGCCGCAACTGGGGTAGGGGTGCAACTGGCATCTAGTGGGTAGAGCTCAGGGATACTGCTAAATATCCTGCAGCAGAACACGACGTTCAGGACAGCTTCCCACAACAAAGAGCTGCCTGACTCAAAACGTCAGTAGTGCCAAGGCTGAGAAACGCTTACCTTTATACCTTTTAATAAATTGCAGATAACTTTGGCTTATTAAGAGGTCTGAAAGGAAATAGCTATCATATGAATAGGGATATGACTTTAAGAAGGAGATGGGTGAGGGGAATGAGCTCAGATAAGCTAAGAATTCTTCACATTTTGGTGCTTTTTACCTGTGTCTTTTCTACTTTTTGCAAAATAATTTTACATCTTCTGCTACTATATGACCAAAATAAGCTGTTCACTCTCCTCTTCCCTGGGTGCCTTTCTCCTGCTAAACGTCCAGTGACCTTCCTTATCCTTCATTTGGGCTGAAGCATTTCCTCCTTGCTGAAGCCAATCCTGAGTTCCCTTGGGCAGAACCAGGTCTTTCCTAGATTGTGCTTTACCAGGATCCTATACTTAAATATACCACAGCATTTTGCATATTGGGTTATATATATGTTTCATCACATTATGAATAAAGAGTAAGATAAATTTTTTAAAATATTACCTATATTACTAATAAAATATAATTCAGAGTGTATAGCTTAGGCATGAGATCCAAATAGGCTTCCCAGCACTGGACCCTGTAATTGAGCAGACTTACCTGCTCTGTCATGGAAGCCCAGACAGAGGCAGGCTTCACTGGGTTGGAGAGAAGAATCTTCCCCTGGAGAAGCAGCAGAGAATGCCAGTTTTCTGTGGGAAACTACCTCCCACAAAGAAGAAATGAGAAGTTGAGAGGAGTATACATAGCTTAGTAGTTGCAAATTTACCAGTCAGTTATGTCATGCCATCTCCTCTGGTGCAGAGTGGGTGAAGGGAAGAGAGAGGCCAAGATTTTTACTAATTTAGCTCCATTCACAAGGGAAAAAAAAACATCAAGAGTGGAAAAAGATTCCGCACCCCCCATCCTCCACCACTACCACAGGTTGCAACTCTTGTCAGTTTTACCTATTACTTGCACTATCCAATGTGATAGCCACTAGCTTCATGTGGCTCTTTACATTTAAATTAATTAAAATTAAATAAAATTAAAATTTCAGTTTCTAAATTGCATTGATCACATTTCAAGTGCTCAGCAGCCACATGTGACTAGTGGCTACTATACAGGGCAGTGTGGCCACAGAACATTTTCATCATCACAGAAAGATCTACTGGACAGTGCTTTTATGAACTTCTTGTGAGCTGAGACTTTGTCCTTCTCATCTTTGTATTTCAGTGCCTATAAAAAGTCCTGACTCAGAAGCCCTCAAAAATGTTCTTTAATGAATATATGAAAGTAGAATATCAATCATGGGAGCCTTTAGCTACTGTTTCTCAAATATGCATGTCCTAAATGTCTTTACATTCCAAAGCAGCAAGATATAAAAATGCAAAACAGACAGGATATCTTATTAAGTGAAATAAATTAGTTGAAGAATATGCATTCTATAAACCTATTTTTATATAGAAATAATTGTATGCACAGAGATATACAAGTTTAAAAGGCTCGAAGGATAATCACATTGCTTATCCCGTCTCATGGCAGAGCTTGGGGAGAGGAATAGAAAAACTTCTTAGTTAAAACACTTGTAACTAGGAAAATTAATTACTTTTGAGTTAAAAAAAGTTAACAAATTAGATAAGTATGTTAACTTTTTAGATACATAAAGTAATAATGACTTTCTAGATACCTCAAGGCGAAGTATTAATGAAAGGCAATTTTAAGAGTGAATAAAGTGGTATTGAAGTATAAGGACAAATCACAGCCATCAGCCTGATAGATACCGTGCACAAACTATGAAATCTGTCTCCAAAGGAGTGTACAAAGTAATGTTTTCTCTACAAAATATGGCTCCCTGGCTAAGCTGCAGAGAAAGACAGGGCCAGATGGCACCGTTCTCATTTTTCTGTTGTTATACCTCCTGACCCAGCAATATGCTTTCTCCCACCACTCCTTACAGAAATTACTTTCGTTCATTGCAGGAGTAATCTTCACCCTGGGAATAAGGCTACTGCCTGTGTCCAGGTCAGAATACTTCCACATTGGCTGTGATAATCCTCTTGCAGCCTTACCATGCTCCTGGTTTGGTAGTTTACAAGCTCACAGATGCTGGAACAGAATTGACTCCATAAAATTAAGACATTCTGTTTGACAGGGCCAAATCTAAATTGCTGAAGCAAGGGCATTAAAGCATGACCCCATTCCTTAAAAAGTACCTAGGGCCGTCTAACCCATACTAAAAGTCAACCTGGTTTCAAATAATGATATCTAGGCACCACAGTCAATTCTTAGAAAAAAGTTATCACTATGAAAATATTAAAGCCAAATGAGAATGACAAGTAAAATAATATGAAAGACCAGTTTAATTAGCATCTCAGCTATTTTATTTCATGCTCAGTTGAGGGGAGAAAAGAATATTTTCGTTAAACAATTAAAAGGATTGAATTTTAAGATATGAATATAATCACCCCAAAAAAATGTCATTAACAAAATGGTTTTAAAAATGAGCATGATAGAATTGATTTCCTTGTAATTATTATGTTCATTGACTATTATTCATTCTTAAATCATGATGGATTTTAGGCTTGGCTAAAACTCCATCAGGATGCCTGCATCGCTTGGAGCTAATATTTGAAGAGGTTGAGCTGTTTGGTAAATTACTCTTTTCTTAATGTCTTCTTTTGTTACTGTTTCTATTTTTCAGACCCACTATGAAAATGGGGAATATATTATCAGGCAAGGGGCAAGAGGGGACACCTTCTTTATCATCAGCAAAGGAAAGGTAAGCTCTGCTGGTGCAGGAGAGTCTTGCCCAAGGGGATCCCAGGGCTCATCAGCACCCTGGAGGAGCACGTGTGCAGAATCTCAGGTTTTTCCATCTGACACTGATAGAGAAATGTTTGAGAATGGATCTCCCAGAAATGATTCAGGAGGAAGAAAAAGTGCAACTTTGAAGATTAATAAATAGCCTGTGTGATAGTTGATAATCATGATATGTCTGTGTGAATAGAGATATTTCCATAATTAATAATGCATAATTTTTTAAAAGACTAAGGTCATTTTAAAAATCCATAAGAAAAAAAAGAAATTCATCTAATCATTAGAAGATGTAAGGTAGTGTAATGAAACATTTGGGCTTTGAAATTATATGGCCCAAGGGCTATGGAGTTCATTAATTTTAAAGTCTTTGGGCAAATTGCTTACCACCCTGGGGGCAAAAATATGTGTGTGTGTGTGTGTGTGTGTATTCATGTTTCACTGTATTTTCAAAAGAAACATTGAATTCATACTGAGAAACTATCAAGAGTAGAAGGGGTAAAAATGGGATGGATGAGGGACATGAATAAAAATTCATTATTTATCCCTTATTACATTGTATTGATTTTTCAGCAATAGGAATCTATTATAATTTCTATTTAAAAGATAAACAAGAAATTAAGTGAATTGAAAAATAGAAACTTACCTGGATTACTACTCTAATGTTATATTATCACAAATACCTTAAATTTCGTTCAATAGTAAAGCCATAATTATTTTTACATTTAAGGGTCAAATGCACTATACCTTATGATTTGAACTTATTTTGCTTTATCATAATTGATCCGTAAAAAGAACTTCTATCTCTGTATGTGTAGTTACATGCCAGTTTATTTAACGTATTTCTTCTAATTTAATCACTATCACTGACTCTGGTACTTTATAGCTCATACTTATAATAAGGAAGAGAGATTTACAAAGCTACAGTGACCAGAATATGTGAAAGATTTTGAGTATTTTTAGATCATATTTTAGATAATCCTCTTCAGACTAATTTTGAATCAAGAATGTGCATGTATCAGTGTTTGTCCTAGAGGTATGTCACACTAAGTGGAGAAAACAGTATTTATGCTTTTTTCATACCTGCCCTTTTGAGTAATATCCAAAAGCCTGTGGTAGAAATAAAAGTCAGAGACAAGATTCTTAAAAATGCAAAATGAAATGGCGTGTCTGACCACAGTAATGGTTAAAATTGTATCTTGTATTTCCTAATGTTAAAGGATAAGAAAATGTTAATTTTTGTGGTTTATATGACAGATTGTTAAAGCTTACCATTTACTGTTTTATTTGCTATCATTGACTAAAGTGTCAGGGAAATTTGAAAATCTTCATGGATATAAATGGTTTGATTGTTCACCAGAGGACATTTTTTCCTGAAAATCTGGATTTATTTTTTCTTTACCACACTGCTAACTCTTTGCTGTCATAG
The DNA here is from genome assembly GCF_015220235.1 of Choloepus didactylus. Taxonomy (NCBI): domain Eukaryota; kingdom Metazoa; phylum Chordata; class Mammalia; order Pilosa; family Megalonychidae; genus Choloepus; species Choloepus didactylus. Next base: position 48,702,444 of record NC_051321.1, read on the forward strand.
AGTGATATGCTTATCCTCTAAGATGGATTTCTGACAAGCTTTTGTGACCAACCTATTACCACAAATTTCCAGCACTGCCTGAAAGAAGCAGTGATTTGTAACCAATTTCAGCTGAAGACAGGTGCATTAGTGGGGCTGTTTCAAGAATTTCATAATATGTATAAATAGAAACTGTGGAAATTACACCACAGGACCCAATTCTCTAAGCAATATTTCTGAGCACCATGGTGATTCTGGGAGAGAAGTAGTAAGAATATATTAGACTCTCATGACACATTCCAGATTTTTAAAATAAGCCATAGATTTTCCCTAACCTGTTTTTTTCAGGACCTACAAGTTAGGCGCTGTGATTCTTGGACCTCATTTATATATCAGAATTACTATTTTAGTTTTAAGAAGATGAAGGTAGAGGAGGTGGGGCAAGATGGCAGAGTGGTGAGGTGTACATTTTAGTTACTCCTCCAGGGAAGTAGGTAGAAAGCCAGGAACTGCGTGGACTGGACACCGCAGAGCAATCTGACATTGGGCATACTTCATACAACACTCATGAACGCATGGAACTGCTGAGATCAGTGAAATCTGTAAGCTTTTGTGTCCAAGGGACCCATGCCCCTCCCTGCCAGTCTCAGTCCCGTGGGAGGAGGGGCCGTCAGTGCTGGGAACGAGAAGGGAGAACTGCAGTCGCGGCTTTTATCGGAAACTCATTCTACTGATCCAAACTCCAATCATAGATAGACTGAGACAAGACACCAGAGAATCCAGGAGCAGCCAGCCCAGTGGAGAGGAGATAGGGATAGCAAAAACAGCAAGAAAAACCCAAAAATAAAAGCAGAGGCTTTTTGGAGTTCTGGTGAACATAGAAAGGGGAAGGGCAGAGCTCAGGCCCTGAGGCTCATATGCAAATCCCAAAGAAAAACTGGTCTCTCTGCCCCCTGGAACTTTCCTTAATGGCCCTAATTGCTTTGTCTCTTAGCATTTCAATAACCCATTAGATCTGCAAGGAGGGCCCTTTTTTGTTTTTTTAATCTATTTTTCTGTTTCTAAAACAATTACTCTAAGAAGCCCAATACAAAAAGCCCCAAAGACTTCCAATTTGGGCAGGTCAAGACAAGAGCAGAACTAAGAGAGCTCTGAGACAAAAGGCAATAATTCACTGGCTGAGAAAATTCACTAAACACCACAACTTCCCAAGAAAAGGGGGGAGAGGACCTCTCACAACCATCATCCTGGTGGACAGGGAACACTCCTGCCCGTCACCGGCCCTATAGCTCAGAGCTGCCCCAGACAACCCAGTGTGACAGAAGTGCTTCCAATAACATGCACACTCCACAAAATCAGTCATGGACATTAGCCTTCCCTGCACCCTCAGCTGGTTGTCCCAGAGGTGGGAAGGCAGAGCAGTGTGAATTAACACGCCCCATTCAGCCATCCTTTCAGCAGACTGGGAGCCTCCCTACACAGCCCTGCAGCCCAGAACCACCCTGGGGGGACAGCACTCACCTGTGACACAGCACAATCATCCCTCAACAGAGGACCTGGGGGTGCACAGCCTGGAAGAGGGACCCACAAGCAAGTCTCAGGGGCCATAGGCCAATACCAAGGACTTGTGGGTCAGCGGCAGAGACAAACTGTGGCAGTACTGAACTGAAGGATTAGACTATTGCAGCAGCTTTAAAACTCCAGGAACACCAGGGAGATTTGATTGTTAGAGCTGCCCCATATACAGAGCGGGCAACACCAACTACACACGCAAACTTGGTACACCAGTTGGACCCCACAAGACTCACTCCCCCACTCAGCACAAAGACAAAGCAGGGGAGAACTGGCTTGAGGGGAACAGATGGCTCATGGATGCCACCTGCTGGTTAGTTAGAGAAAGTGTACTCCACGAAGCTGTAGATCTGACAAATTAGAGATAAGGATTTCAATTGGTCTACAAATCCTAAAAGAACCCTATCAAGTTAAGCAAATGCCAAGAGGCCAGAAACACCAGCAAATTTTAAATCATATGAAAAAACCAGACGATATGGATAACCCAAGCCCAAGCACCCAAATCAAAAGATCAGAGGAGGCACAGTACTTGGAGCAATTAATCAAAGAACTAAAGATGAACGATGAGACCATGGCACAGGATATAAAGGACACGAAGAAGAGCATGGCACAGGATATAAAAGACATCAAGAAGACCCTAAAAGAGCATAAAGAAGACATTGCAAGAGTAAATAAAAAAATAGATGATCTTATGGAAATTAAAGAAACTGTTGACCAAATTAAAAAGATTCTGGATACTCATAGTAGAAGACTAGAGGAAGTTGAACAACGAATCAGTGACCTGGAAGATGACAGAATGGAAAATGAAAGAACAAAAGAAAGAATGGGGAAAAAATTTAAAAAAAATTGAAATGGACCTCAGGGATATGATAGATAACATAAAACATGCAAATATAAGACAAATTGGGGTTCCAGAAGGGGAAGAGAAGGATAAAGTTCTAGAAATTGTTGGGGAAAACGTCTCAAATCTTCTGAACACAATAAATACACAAATCATAAATGCCAGTGAACTCCAAATAGAATAAATCCAACTAACCCACTCCGAGACATATTCTGATCACACTGTCAAATACGGAAGAGAAGGAGCAAGTTCTGAAAGCAGCAAGAGAAAAGCAATTCACCACATACAAAGGAAACAGCATAAGACTAAGTAGTGACTACTCAGCAGCCACCATGGGGGCGAGAAGGCAGTGGCATGACATATTTAAAATTCTGAGTGAGAAAAATTTCCAACTAAGAATACTTTATCCAGCAAAGCTCTCCTTCAAATTTGAGGGAGAGCTTAAATTTTTGAAAGACAAACAAATGCTGAGAGAATTTGCTAACAAGGGACCTGCTCTACTGGAGATACTAAAGGGAGCCCTACAGACAGAGAAACAAAGAAAGGAGTGAGAGACATGGAGAAAGGTTCAGTACTGAAGAGATTCAGTATGGGTACATTAAAGGATATTAATAGAGAGAGGGAAAAAATATATATGACAAGCATAAACCAAAGGATAAGATGGCTGATTCAAGAAATGCCTTCACAGTTATAACATTGAATATAAATGGATTAAACTCCCCAATTAAAAGATATTGATTCGTAGAATGCATCAAAAAAAATGAACCATCAATATGCTGCATACAAGAGACTCATCTTAGACACAGGGACACAAAGAAATTGAAAGTGAAAGGATGGAAAAACATATTTCATGCCAGATACAGCCAAAAGAAAGCAGGTGTAGCAATATTAATCTCAGATAAAATAGACTTTAAATGCAAGGATGTTATGAGAGACAAAGAAGGCCACTACATAATAATAAAAGGGGCAATACAACAAGAAGAAATAACAATCATAAATGTTTATGCACCCAGTCAAGGTACCATAAAATACATGAGAGAAACACTGGCAAAACTAAAGGAAACAATGGATGTTTCCACAATAATTGTGGGAGACTTCAACACATCACTCTCTCCTATAGATAGAACAACCAGACAGAAGACCAATAAGGAAACTGAAAACCTAAACAATCTGATAAATGAATTGGATTTAACAGACATATATAGAACATTACGTCCCAAATCACCAAGATACACATTCTTCTCTAGTACTCATGGAACTTTCTCCAGAATATCATATACTGGGACATAAAACAAGGCTCAATAAATTTAAAAACACCGAAATTATTCAAAGCACATTCTATGACCAAAATGGAATGCAATTAGAAGTCAATAACCATCAGAGACTTAGAAAATTCACAAATACCTGGAGGTTAAACAACACGCTCCTAAACAATCAGTGGGTTAAAGAAGAAATAGCAAGAGAAATTGCTAAATATATAGAGACGAATGAAAATGAGAACACAACATACCAAAACCTATGGGATGCAGCAGAAGTGGTACTGAAGGGGAAATTTATAGCACTAAATGCATACATCAAAAAGGAAGAAAGAGCCAAAACCAAAAAACTAATGGATCAACTGAAGAAGCTAGAAAATGAACAGCAAACCAATCCTAAACCAAGTAGAAGAAAAGAAATAACAAGGATTAAAGCAGAAATAAATGACAAAGAGAACAAAAAAAAAATAGAGAGGATAAATAACACCAAAAGTTGGTTCTTTGAGAAGACCAACAAGATTGACAAGCCCCTAGCTAGACTGACAAAATCAAAAAGAGAGAAGACCCATATAAACAAAATAATGAGAAAGGTGATATTACTGCAGATCCCAAGGAAATTAAAAAAATTATAAAAGGATACTATGAACAACTGTATGCCAACAAACTGGATAATGTAGAGGAAATGGACAACTTCCTGGAAACATATGAACAACCTAGACTGACCAGAGAAGAAATAGAAGACCTCAACCAACCCATCACAAGCAAAGAGATCCAATCAGTCATCAAAAAGCGTCCCACAAATAAATGCCCAGGGCCAGATGGCTTCACAGGGGAATTCTACCAAACTTTCCAAAAAGAACTGACACCAATCTTACTTAAACTCTTTCAGAACATCGAAGAAAATGGAACACTACCTAACTCATTTTATGAAGCTAACATCAATCTAATACCAAAACCCGGCATAGATGTACAAAAAAGGAAAACTACCAGCCAATCTCCCTAATGAATATAGATGCAAAAATCCTCAACAAAATACTTGCAAATTGAATACAAAGACACATTAAAAAAATCATACTCCATGACCAAGTGGGGTTCATTCCAGGCATGCAAGGATGGTTCAACATAAGAAAATCACTCAGTGTATTACAACACATTAACAAATCAAAAGGAAAAAATCAAATGATCATCTCAAATAGATGCTGAAAAAGCATTCAACAAAATCCAACATCCGTTTTTGATAAAAACACTTCAAAAGGTAGGAATTGAAGGAAACTTCCTCAACATGATAAAGAGTATATATGAAAAACCCACAGCCAACATAGTACTCAATGGTGAGAGACTGAAAGCCTTCCCCCTAAGATCAGGAACAAGACAAGGATGCCCGCTATCACCACTGTTATTCAACATTGTGCTGGAAGTGCTAGCCAGGGTAATCCGGCAAGACAAAGAAATAAAAGGCATCCAAATTGGAAAGGAAGAAGTAAAACTGTCATTGTTTGCAGATGATATGATCTTATATCTGGAAAACCCTGAGAAATCAACACTGTAGCTACTAGAGCTAATAAACAAATTTAGTAAAGTAGCAGGACACAGAATTAATGCACATAAGTCAGTAATGTTTCTATATGCTAGAAATGAACAAACTGAAGAGACACTCAAGAAAAACATACCATTTTCAATAGCAACTAAAAAATCAAGTGCCTAGGAATAAACTTAACCAAAGATGTAAAAGACCAATACAAAGAAAACTACACAATTCTACTAAAAGAAATAGAAGGGGACCTTAAAAGATGGAAAAATATTCCATGTTCATGGATAGGAAGGATAAATGTCATTAAGATGTCAGTTCTACCCAAACTCATCTACAGATTCAATGCAATCCCAATCAAAATTCCAGCAACCTACTTTGCAGACTTGGAAAAGCTAGTTATCAAATTTATTTGGAAAGGGAAGATGCCTCACATTGCTAAAGACCCTCTAAAACAGAAAAACGAAGTGGGAGGACTTACACTCCCTGACTTTGAAGCTTATTATAAAGCCACAGTTGTCAAAACAGCATGGTACTGGCACAAAGATAGACACATTGATCAATGGAATCGAACTGAAAATTTGGAAATAGACCCCCAGATCTATGGCCAACTGATCTTTGATAAGGCCCCCAAAGTCACTGAACTCGGTCATAATGGTCTTTTCCACAAATGGGGCTGGGAGAGTTGGATATCCATATCCAAAAGAATGAAAGAGGACCCCTAACCTCACACCCTACACAAAAATTAACTCAAAATGGATCAAAGATCTCAATAGAAAGATCATAAAACTCCTAGAAGATAATGTAGGGAAACATCTTCAAGACCTTGTATTAGGCAACCACTTCCTAGACTTTACACCCAAAGCACAAGCAACAAAAGAAAAAATAGATAAATGGGAACTCCTCAAGCTTAGAAGTTTCTGTACCTCAAAGGAATTTGTCAAAAAGGTAAAGAGGCAGCCAATTCAATGGGAAAAATTTTTGGAAGCCATGTATCTGACAAAAGACTGATATCTTGCGTATGTAAAGAAATCCTACAACTGAATGACGATAGTACAGACAGCCCAATTATAAGATGGGCAAAAGATATGAATAGACAGTTCTCTGAAGAGGAAATAGAAATGGCCAAGAAACACATGAAAAAAGTTCAGCTTCACTAGCTATTAGAGAGATTCAAATTAAGACCACAATGAGATACCATCTCACACCAATTAGAATGGCTGCCATTAAACAAACAGGAAACTACAAATGCTGGAGGGGATGTGGAGAAATTGGAACTCTTATTCATTGTTGGTGGGACTGTATAATGGTTCAGCCACTCTGGAAGTCAGTCTGGCACTTCCTTAGAAAACTAGATATAGAGTTACCCTTTGATCCAGCGATTGCACTTCTCAGTTTGTACCCGGAAGATCGGAAAGCAGTGACACGAACAGATATCTGCATGCCAGTGTTCATAGCAGCATTATTCACAATTGCCAAGAGATGGAAACAACCCAAATGTCCTTCAACAGATGAGTGGATAAATAAAATGTGGTACATACACACGATGGAATATTATGCGGCAGTAAGAAGGAACGATGTCGTGAAACATATGACAACATGGATGAACCTTAAAGACATAATGCTGAGCGAAATAAGCCAGGCACAAAAAGAGAAATATTATATGCTACCACTAATGTGAACTTTGAAAAATGTAAAACAAATGGTTTATAATGTAGAATGTAGGGGAACTAGCGATAGAGAGCATTAAGGAAGGGGTAACGATAATCCAAGAAGAATAGATAAGCTATCATGGGTAAATTTAACATTCTGGGAATGCCCAGGAATGACTATGGTTTGTTAATTTCTGATGGGTATAGTAGGAAAAAGTTCACAGAAATGTTGCTATATTAGGTTACTTTCTTGGGGTAGAGTAGGAACATGTTGGAAGTAAAGTAGTTATCTTAGGTTAGTTGTGTTTTTCTTACTCCCTTGTTATGGTCTCTTTGAAATGTTCTTTTATTGTATGTTTTTTTAAATTTTTTTTATTTTTTCTACAGTTGATTTAAAATAAAAAGTTAAAAAAAAAAAAAAAAAACAAGGAAAAAATTATGCAGAGCCCCCTTGAGGACCTGGTGGAGAATGCAGGGGTATTAGCCTGCCCCACCTCAATGGTTGCTAACATGACCACAGACATAGGGGACTGGTGGTTTAATGGGTTGAGCCCTCTACCACAGGACTTGCCCTTGGGAAGACTGTTGCTGCAAAGGAGAGGCTAGGCCTCCCTATAATTCTGCCTAAGAGCCTCCTCCCGAATGCCTCTTTGTTGCTCAGATGTGGCCCTCTCTCTCTAGCTAAGCCAGCTTGGCAGGTGAAATCACTGCCCTCCCCACTACGTGGGATCAGACACCCAGGGGAGTGAATCTCCCTGGCAACGTGGGATGGAGAACATCTTCTTGACCAAAAGGGGGATGTGAAAGGAAATGAAATAAGCTTCAGTGGCAGAGAGATTCCAAAAGGAGCCGAGAGGTCACTCTGGTGGGCACTCTTATGCACAATATAGACAACCCTTTTTAGGTTCTTATGAATTGGGGTAGCTGGTGGTAGATACCTGAAACTATCAAACTACAACCCAGAACCCATGAATCTTGAAGACAATCGTATAAAAATGTAGCTTATGAGGGGTGACAATGTGATTGGGAAAGCCGTAAGGACCACACTCCCCTTTAGTTTATGGATGGATGAGTAGAAAAATGGGGGAAGGAAACAAACAAACAGACAAAGGCACCTAGTGTTCTTTTTTACTTTAATTGCTCTTTTTCACTTTAATTATTATTCTTGTTATTTTTGTGTGTGTGCTAATGAAGGTGTCAGGGATTGATTTTGGTAATGAACGTACAACTATGTAATGGTACTGTGAACAATCGAATGTACGATTTGTTTTGTATGACTGCATGGTATGTGAATATATCTCAAAAAAAAAAAAAAAAATAAGATGAAGGTAGATGCACTTAAGCCCTAATGGCAAGGAACAGGAAAGAAAGAAAAGTAATAAAAGAGTAAGGTCAGGTTAGCAGGCAAATATGTTGTAGATGTGAAACTCTAAAATTATATGTTTCATTTAAGGTATACAGATGTACACTTGTGTTTCTTACGCACTTGAAAAATTTAAAAAGGATAATCCTGGCAGATATTTTCTTTGTATCCACTAAACTGGCTTTTTCTCATAAAATATGAGAAAATGGTATATACAACAGGGGACTGCACAGCTATAAATGGATTTCCCCTTTTTCAGTTCCATTTATTTAAGTAGAAAACAGTTTTTCTTCTTTGATAAAGGACAGCCACACAAAGAGAAAAACATTAAAAAATAAGTTTTGAAATATTTGTTTTCTTCCATAAACAAGCACAAACTGAGTTTTCCAGAACTTGAAGCAGAAAACTTGTGGCACAGTCTAAAATACCTGGTCCTGCCTAAAGTAGAAGCTGAATTAATCCTCTGTATTTTAATCAGTCTTTTCCAGTTCCTGGAAACATGACTCCCTCCCTGCCCCCCAACAGTGAACTATAAAGCCCCAAAGAATTGACCGTTGAGCCTGAAAAATGTCACTAATAAAACTTTATGCATATGCTCCTGTGGTTGCTTTGTATCCAAGAAAACAAAAAACAAAACCCAAAAGCTATGTGTCTCTGTCCATAAGTAAGTTGAACCCAGATTATCAGGATTGGTAGACAAAATTTCAGAGTTCTATTACTAATTCATATGCCTTTTGATTTTTTAAATTCTGTTCAATGTACTTTTGTATGCTCTGTTTTAAAAAGTGTGGCTCAAATATTTTCACCCATTAAATGTCATTGAAAGCCACATTAATTTGCTTTTTTAGGATTTAAAAGTGTTAAGAAGTGTCCGCTAATCACAATGTTCAGGGTTGTTAAATTTCTCTTCTGGAAATTTTATTTGTTATACATAATAGTGAAACATAAGACGTATTTCCTTTAAGATCAAGAACAAGGTAAGGATGCCCATTATCACCACTTTTGTTCACTGTGGTACTAGAGATACCAATCACTGCAGTTAGTCAAGAAAAAGATATAACGATTGGAAAAGAAAAAATAAAACGGTCATTATTTGCAGATAGTTTTAGTTTCTTTTTAGTTATTTTTGTAGACAGAAACATTATTACAGTTAATAAAGGTTTAGCTAGATCAGTGTTGTCTATTAAATGTTTCTGTCTTGATGGAACTGTTCTATGTATTCATAGCCTAATACAGTAGTCATTGAGCACCTTGACCATTTAAATTAAAATAGTTAACCTAATTTAACTTAACCTAACTTAAATTAAAACCTCAGCTTCTCAGTTGCAGTAGCCCATTGCAAGTGATCTCTAGCTACGTGCAGCTAGTGGTGACCATATTGGACACTGCAGAACAAAATCCTTTATTATAAAGTACATATCTGAAAAGTCAGATCATTCGGTGTCATCCACCATATTAACATTATGATGAAGAAAAGTCATATGATAATGTCAGTTAATACAACTGATACAGTCAGAGCATTTGACAAGTACAATATCCATTTGTGATAAAAGCTCTCAGCAAACTGGGAATATAAGAGAACTTCTCAATTTGGCATCCACAAAATGTCTACAGCTAACATTGTACTTAATAGTAAAGATTGAATGCTTCCCCCCCCTAAGATCAGGTACAAGGCAACAATGTCTACTCTTATAACTCATATTCTACATTTTATTAGAAGTCTTAGCCAGTGAAATAAGGCAAATAAAAGGAAAGAAAAAGAAAGAAAATCAGAAAGGTAGAGGCAAAACTATCTCTATGTGCAGACGATATGATAGAACTAATAAATCAGTTTAGCAAGTTTGCAGGATAAAACTCAATATGCAAAAATTAGTTATATTTCCATGTTGTAGTATCTATCAGAAATAAGCAAATTCATAGAGAGAGAAAGTGGATTAGAGGTTACTAGGGGTTGGGAGATGGGGAGAGTGGGGAGTTAATGCTTAATCGGTAGAGTTTCTGTTTGGGGTGCTGGACAAGTTTTGGTAATGGATGGTGGTGATGGTAGCACAACATTGTAAATGTAATTAGTGCCACTGAATTGTTCATTTAGAAATGGTTAAAATGGCAAATTTTGTTATATGTTATCACAATAAAAGATTTTTAAAAATCAGTTGAATTTCAATATACTAACAATGAATAATTGGCAACTGAAATTTGAAAAATACCATTTATATTGACTCAAAAAAATTGAACTACTTAGCTATAAATCTAATAAAAGACATACAGGATCTTCATGCTGAAAATTATAAAATACTGATGAAAGAAATCAAAGAAGACCTGAATAAATGGGGAGACATACCACATTTATGAATTAGATGACTCAACGTAATAAAAATATCTGTTTTCCCCATATATATCTATAGATTTAATGAAATACTAACAAAAAAATCCAACAGAATTTTAATAGTTATAAACTGATATTAAAATTTATATGGAAGGGCAAATGAATTAGAATAGATAATAATGATTTGAAAAGAAGAGTAAAGTTATAGGAATCATAGTACCCAATTTTAATAGTGCTTATAAAGCTATAGTAACCACAATGGTGTGTAATTGGTGAGAGGACAGACACATAAATCAAATGAACAGAATAGAGAGTCCAGAAATATACCCACACTAAAGGGCCATTTGATTTTTTATATTGCTGATGCAATTCAAAGAGATTTTGATTGAGATTATTCATCCCAACCTCCAAAGTCCCTGGTTAGAAGCAATGAGTTACAGGACTTCCAACTGGTGATGTTTTATTTTTTAAACCAGATTGAGGGTAAAGAGTTGTTGGTTTTGTTAATGCTCTAAATAGCCTTTATAGCAGCAATAAAAAGTAGAAGACATGAGATAATGATTTTATAATCAAATGCATGTGATTTCTGAAATGGAAGGTGAGAAAAATATAAGAAAGGGGAAAAGATAAATGACATTACTAAATAGATGATTTTCCTAGATTATCTTATTTAATTCACATGCACACACACACAACTGTGAGATAACTAACCCATTTTGCAAATGAGATAACACAGGTTCATACAGACTAAATATTGTCTTCAAGTTTCCATAGCCACTTCTTTGCACAACGTTATAGATTGCACTTTATACCTTAAGTGTGAAAAGAATAGGTATACAGGCCAAGGTTAGAGAGGCTGTCTCTGAATATTTAATTGTTTCTCTGCCATGAAAATTTTTTTCAGGTTTAAAGATGCAACTATTGGTGTCTGTACATTTTTACAGTGATGCGTTATATGTGCATGTGAAATCTGTGGACATTGCAACTTGAAAGGAAAATACTTACGCTTGGTCTTTGAGTTACTTATCTTTACACATACATGGATTATCCAGATAGGTTTTTCCTCACATTTATCACATAAGCAGAAGTGGTTTCTTCTGTCAGTAATTTTTTGTTTTATTTCTCTCATTATTTCATTTCAGTTACATCATTTAAGTAACATTTCATAATCACTGGTATTTCTCAAAAGGCTTGTACAAATCTGCCATTTTGAATTTCTACTCCCTTTTGTTAACCAAATGGCAAATGTGGAGTTATGTAATGCTTCCCTGTATCTAATTTTGAATTAATTATCTTAGAGTATATTCACCTTGGTCTATGACTTTTTTAACAGCTAGAAGGAAGGACTGAAATAATTTTATCAAACTGTCTCATTGTACAGATGAGGGAAACTGAGGTTCAGAAATATAGAGACATTTAAGTAAGCCCCTACCCCAAAGTTTGAGAATTACTGGACTAGTGCTTTTTTATCCATATCTGTAAAAGCCTCATCAGCATGCAAACTAGAACTTCCATGATATAGCTTAGTGTTTAGAGGGGTAAAAAGCTGCATTTCCATGGTTTTGAAACACTGTATTGAGGAGTAATCAAATGGATCAATGAAGAGTAATAATTTGATTCCCTCCACCTTGCACAGGCCTTCTTAATAATTTTAAAAATTCTTGTCCTTGACATCCAATCTCTAGATTCAAAAACCTGAGGCATAGTAATTTTAAATGTGTTTAAATGTCTGGCATTGTCTCAAGAAATTAGTTTTTCTACTTCATTACACTTTCCAGATAAGTGAATTTAAATTATTTAACCTTTCTGGGTGACATTATTATGAATATTGGTAGAACTTGAGAGGGAAGTGCATTAGCACAAGGGGATACAATATTGTATTTATGTCTTTGTTCATGCAACAAAAAACATTATCAGTTGCTTTCTGTGGGCCAGCACACAAGTCATAAATCCTCCGTTTGCTGGGGTATCTTGGTAGTAATGAAGGTTTTCTGTTCAAACAATTTACATCTCTTTATTGAGTACTTCTTATGAATAGTAGAGAATGCCAAAGAAATAACCCTTTCTTTGAGGAGCATAATATCAATTATGGTTCAGAAAAATGGATGTATGCAATTTATATATCTTACAAAAGAGAAATCTTGCTGAATGGAGCTTGTGAATTATGAGAGCTTTTGCCCTGTAGAGCCCTGCAGGAAGTTTTCTAAAAACATGAATGACTTCTGGATGAAGGCTGGGTTCTTCCTAGGGAAAGAAACAGGCATGTCCTAGAAACACTGGGACGTGCATTTGGAGGTGTGTGCGTGGCAGCACTGTAATAGCAAAACATTGTAAACATAAATGCCCATCAACAAGTAAATGTATAAAAAAATATATTTATGTGGTGAAATAAGACACTGAGACTTCAAAATGGATATAAATCTAGTTTTATAGATTTATATCTATCTAATAACATGGAATACATAATTTAAACAATGCTAAGAGAAAAAAGTAAGTTATGGAATGATACATACAGTATTATGCTATTCATATATTTTAAAAACACATGAATATAAATACATAAAGATCAGAGGAATGCCCCACTAAGTTCCTTATAGTGGTAGCCATGTGGGAGAGTAGGCAATGGGGCTGCGGATGAAGATCAAGTAAAATTCAAATTTCCCAACAATTTTTTTTCTTGAAAAAAACTTGAAAGTACAACAAAATATGGGAATTTGTGATATTATTCTTAAGCCCTTTCAATGGTAATTTAATTTTTTTCTTAATAAAAATAAGTTTATAAAAAGAAAGAAGTAATGGAATCAACATTTTCAATTAGTATTAATTTGATCATTCAGGGATGGGGTGAATTTAGACTTCCATTGTTTCTCTTTCTAGGTAAATGTCACTCGTGAAGACTCACCAAGTGAAGACCCGATCTTTCTTCGAACTTTAGGAAAAGGAGATTGGTTTGGAGAGAAAGCCCTGCAGGGGTAAGTAGATCACATGTTATATACTTTTAGGTTGGATACTACATAAATTCATTTCTTTCATTTTGAGTTCCTTGCAAAATTAAGGCCCTTTGGTGACAATGTGATTGTGAAAACCTTGTGTACGGATGGATGAGTAGACGAATGGGGGCAAAAACTGAATGAAAAATAGGGTGGGATGGGGGATGATTTGGGTATTCTGTTTTACTTTTATTTCATATTCTTATTCTGATTCTTTCTGGTGTAAGGAAAGTGGTCAAAAATAGATTGGGGTGATGAATGCACAATTATATGATGGTACTGTGAACAGTTGATTGTACACCATTGATGATTGTATGGTATGTGAATATATCTCAATAAAATTCAATTTAATTTTGAAAAAAGTAAATCAACAATGAGGGGACAAGGGAAAAAAATTAAGGCCCTTTATTTAGTGCTTACCCTAATATTAAGCATAGACCCTGAAGATAATTTTTATTTATTTCCAGCTAGACTTGAATTGGTTTAATATTAGAATTTTAAAATTAAAATTCTCGGCATTGTGTTCCTGAACCACAGTCTTCATAAAGATTCCAAAAGCGAGTGAGCAATCTCTGCTAAGCTTACTTGGTAGAAGAGTTTTCTTCAGAATCATGAGCAAATGGTTCATTGAGAATATTGAAAGCCCAAAACCTGATTGTGCAATGGGTCAGGGGGCAGTGAAGCCTACCCCGGTTCATCTTTGGGTAGTTTTTAGCATGACTGGTGGTAGTGATGGAGGTGGAGGAAATAAACCCCTGAAGCCTGACTCTGGATGGGCTCTAAAGGCTGAACTAGTAGCGGCATGCCACAAGGTGACTGATACTCTGCTATTAAACTAAGACCTCAAGAAGCAAGTGCCTGGGAAAGAAGAATCTAGTTTACTTTGTACAAAGCATATTAAAGAATGCTTAGTAAACTATGACAAATATACTTGGGTATTCTACTCTCATTTTCCAATAAGCAACACATCTCAGTTTCCAGTAAATGTAGATGAGACTTTTCAAAATTCATTGATGTATACAAGCCACTTGAATAAGAAATAACCAACGAACATTTCAGATGCAGGACTATCTACTAAAAAGGAACAGCAATAGGACATAATTTACTCTTAAAATATTTGGAACAGTCAGTTTTGCTTCCACTTCACATTGTCTTCATTTGAAAAAATAATGCATTATAAATATTTTGCTTAAAAAGCAGTATAGAGAGTTTAGGAAATTTTTCTTTTAAGCCACGATCATATGAAAGGTTTTATTTTCTTTCTTATTATTTCACAACTATGGTGAAACAAGGAGATGCTGATAAGTCATCTTACTACTAAGGCCATATTACCTTATGAAAATTCAGAACTAAATACATTATCCTTTCTTTTCTTTCCTTGGCATTAGATTTTTCCAATGCCAAAATTGAGGGAAAAGCATGTTCACTATAGCTGCACAAAAGAATGCAGTAAAAAATATCTGCCTAGTATAAACTGCACAAATGTATCATTTGCACTCTAATCTTTCTTTCCCTTGAATATTAAATGTATAGAGAATTCTAGAGAATGATATCCTCTGATTCAGGGGTCCAAGAATAAAGGCCTCTGTGGAGCCAAAGAACCAGAAGCATTTACAATCATTTCTGATTGAGGTCACAAATGGGATAATATAATCAAGAATCAAGATTTTCTTTTGTAGCATATTGGCACTGAATTTTGGAGCCAATTAAAGGAAACTTTCATGGTGAAAATACCTTTCTAGAATATGTCAAAAGAAGTGATATTGGGGGTATGGGTCATGAAAAAAGTTGCCAAGTTTTGCTCTGATATCAGAATTTAAGTTACTGGCACTGTATCTAGATTGAATCATTTCTAGCATATGGTTATTCTTGTGAACTGCCTAGTGCCAAGACTCTCTTTGGCTTGTATTCAGTCCTTTTCACTGGTGGTCCCTCGTAGCCTACAAAACAACCAAAGCTTTTCCTTCACCTTACCACCCTATCACCATTTCCTCCACAAGTATCTGCTCCTACTTGGTCTCTCTTCTTTCTTAGGCCCTTTACTCACTTTCCAACTTCATCAGTCTACTCTAAATATCCTTTTAAATTTCACCAGAGACTTGCTACTTACCTAGTAGAAAAGTCTTTTCTGTCTTCATTTGACTTTACTTCTTAGCCACAGCTGTACACTGTTGACCATCCCATCCTTCTTTAATTCCCCATTCTTTGGGACCCTTGAAATCGTTAGCTCTTTTTAGAATTTCCTAAAATTAACCAATGTTTTGTACTCCATGAAAAGCAGTCCCAGATATTTATATTCTGTTATGAATCTAGCATCTGGTACTTATCAAATACTCAACAAGTAATCAGTAGATGAATGAAAGAATGAACGAATGAATGGACCTTTGTAATGATGCCGGATCTTGCAATTCCTTCTGCAGTTGATCACATCCACGACTTGTATTTGTTTGTGCAATAGAGGTTATGAGCACAATTAACTATAGGGGGCAACCTGGTAATGTAAAATAGGGGGCATATGGAGTCTAGCAAACTGGTATTACTACTCTGCAGGAATGTGGACTCAATTTTTTTAAAAAAGCAGCAGCAAAGCTAAATTTTTAAAAAATTTGAAATGCAACTTTGAAATGGCAGCTAATTTGATGTCAACAACAAACAAAAAAGTGCAAGCCAACAAAACAGTTCTGCAAACTGTTTGATATGTGGCCTGCCACTTTGTGATTTCTGTCATTAGGTATTGCCTCTTTAAATTCTGAACCTTGTTTCAAATGAAGCAAGTCCATTAGGTTAGCCTGTCTCTATTATTTCCTGGTTTTAATTTTTTGACATTTTAACACTTCTATGTCCTATATCTATAACATGGGTTCATTCTCTGTTTCTGTATTCTTTTTTTGATCTTATCTTTGAATTTAAATGTTTCATACAAGAAATTTTGCCTTTTACAAATCTGGTTGATTTATTTCCCTTGTTTTCCTCTAAATAACATAAAAATTGATAGAATTTGAGAATATAAAGTCTTTGGACAACCGAATATATCCTTTGGGGTACTAGATATGCTTGTTTGCAAACCATATGATTTTTATACTTGGAAGAAAAAATTACAGTCAGTATTCATTCTGTGTACATAGCACAGCATTTCAAATTGTATTTTTCTCACAAACAAAATTTCTATGTACTGGGAATTTTTCTTTTATTCTCCTGAGGATGTCCAGCAGATCATCAAGATCTTGCTAAATTAGTGACTGGCAATTGAGTGAACTGAATATAATCTTGACTGTTCTTTTTGAATCTGAGAGTGCCTAATATTAGTATTGTTTAAACAGCTTTCCCAGGTACACAAAGTAGACATTTGCAGGACAGGGCTGAAATGTGAACTGGGTACCCTGACTTCTCGGCCTCCTAACCACTAGGCAGTACTGCCTCTAGAAATAACAAACTTCATTTCCTTGTTGGATGGGGACAGTCGAGTCATAAATCTAGCCATTCTATAAACTAGATTATTAACAGCCATTAACCAATAGCATCTCATTAGTAGAAAAATTCTGGTCATTGTTGCTTTTACTTTGGTTGGTGTGCCGGTTTGAATGTATTATGTCCCCCAGAAAAAGCCATATTCTTTGACGCAATCTTGTGGGGCAGACATAATAGTGGGGATTAAGTTGGATCGTTTGGATTAGGTTGTTTGCATGGAGATGCGCCCCACCCAACTGTAGATAATAACTGATGGGATATTTCCATGGAGGCATAGCCCCACCCATTCAGGGTGGGCCTTGATCAGTGGAGCCATATAAATGAGCTTACTCAAAGAGAAGGAACTGAGTGCAGCTGTGAGTGACATTTTGAAGAGGAGCAAGCTTGCTAGAGAGGAACGTCCTGGGAGAGAGCCATTTTGAAGCCAGAGCTTTGGAGCAGACTCCAGCCACATGCCTGCCCAGCTAACAGAGGTTTTCCGGACACCATTTGCCATCCTCCAGTGAAGGTACCTGATTACTGATGTGTTACCTTGGACACTTTATGGCCTTAAGACTGTAACTGTGTAGCCAAATAAACCCCCTTTTTATAAAAGCCAATCCATCTCTGGTGTTTTGCATTCTGCAGCATTAGCAAACTAGAATAGTTGGCATGAAGCAAATTATGCAGTATTGTTTGGATCAAGTGTTATTTTCTGCTGTCATAATTATTTACCCATAGCAGAGAGAGGGCAACATGTTTTACCCTTTCCAGAAGTACTCCTTCCCTGTGTACATGAAAACTAAAGATGCATTTAGAAGAAATTACTCCAGGTTTAGTCCAGTAACTCATGAGTCAATCATTCTGTAATTGCACTTACCATTGCTTCAACGTCTCTGGCCTTACTTGAAAACATATAGAATACATGTGACATCAGATGATGTCAAATTCTGAGCCAAACACCCACTTTGCATTTCTCGTAATGGGAAACATATAATACCAAGATGACCCTGAGAGAAATAGGATTTCTCACTCCTATTTTGGGATTTGCTCACTCCTATTTTGGAATTTGCCCACTCACTTTTCCCCTACAGAGAAAGTCCTTAACATAGCATACAGTAAAGAGTTTCAGCTCAGAAGTTAGGCTGCCTGGGTTGGGGTCACCCTGGTCTTTCCTGATCATGTGACCCTGAGAGACTTTCCTTTTATCTGAAATGGAGATATTATTATTGTACCTAACTTTTTGGGTTGTTGTGAGGATTAATCAATGGGGATATTTATAAAGCATTTCAGTGAGGACCTAAAACTTAGTTTAGTGCTCAAGAAAAGTTGGTTGCTGTCACCACCACAATCTTCCTCTTCATTGTCATTGTCATCAATACATCATCATCATCTCCATCCCCAAGAATGTTCTACTACTTCTGGACTAATGTTTAGATCATTTGATATAATTTATATAGCATTAGATTTTGAGTCAACCACTCTCTGGTTATATAACTTTCAGCAAGCCAGTTACCCTCGCTGTGCCGCCTCAGTTCCTGAATGTGTAAACTGAGCAAGGGGAACTAGATGATCTCTAAATTTTCTGTCACAGCCTCTACTCCTCTGAGGTTTGGCCTTTTTACAATTGGAACAGACCCCTGGAGGTGAAGGATGCCAAATGCAGGCCTGAGGCTCCCTGTTAAAAGGTTGCATTTATAGCAGATCCTTGTCAGCAGGCCCTTAGCTCCAGGAACTCTCTGAGCTGCTGTTTCTCATCCTGAACACCCACATTGTATGCCAGGCCCTGTCCTCAATAATGCAAAAGTAAATAAGCCAAAGTCAGTTAAACACACTTTGGTATCAAGCAGACGTATTTTCTCAGCTTCTTCCCACATGGACTGTGATCCTGGGAAAGTTTTTCTCTGAATCTGCTTCTTATTTCATCTCACATTTTGTTTTGTTTCTTCCTTTAAAAAAATTAAATCACAATATTATAGTACATACCTAATATTACAACACAGAAAATAAAATAAATACTGGGTATGGTTTGACATGTTAACATGTTTCCATATTTGAGTAAGATTATTATTTGTTTGTTTAGAAATAAAACATGGATACAATTGAAGTTCTGTTTTATATCCCTTTCCAGTACTTACCCTCCGTTCCAATTCTAAGTTTGGTTGTATGAATCTTCACTGCTCGTATTTCTATACTTTATTGTATATGTATATATTCATAAATATATGTGGACTTGTTTTGTGTTTAAAATTGTGCAAGGCAAAATCTATTTGTTTAATTCTCAGATTTGATTATTACTATACCATCTTTTTATTTTACTTTTCCTTCTTTTGTTTCAGTCACCTCATTTGTGTCATTCCTATGGAGGTTTTGTCTTTTTTGCTTTTCTTTCTACTCTTTTAATGATTATCTTTAAAATTTTAAAATTATCTTTTAATGATTATCTTTAAAATCTATCATTACATGGTAAATATACATATATTAATCTATAGCTTTACTATTCTTTTGAAAAATACAAGGCTCTTAATATTTTTAGCTCCAAATTTCCATTACTGGTATTTTATGTACAGTTTCTAGTATTTTACTTCCATCTGGCTTTTAAAACTCTGTTAGTCATCACATCATCATTATTACTGTATTTTTTTTTTAGATACTACTTATTTAGCTACTTGTTTGCCAGTTACATTGCTCACTATTGCTTCTTGTACCCAGCTCATTCCTTTTGGGTTTAATCTTTACTAATTCTTTCAAAGATGATATGTTTACACTTTCTGCCTTTGTATGTTTGCAGCTGTTTACACTTTCTGCCTTTGTATGTTTGCAGCATCTTTATTTTGCCTACATTTTGAATGAATATTGGGTTAGGTATGGAGATCTAGGTTAAAATTTATTTTTTCAGCACTTTAAATATTATTTTATTGTCTTCTAGCTTTCCTGGTCTGCAAACAGTCTAAGCACCATTCTTTTATAGATAAGCTGTCTCTTTTCTCTAATAGCTTTCTATTTGTCTTTGATGTTCCAAACTTTTACTACAGTCTATCTAGATACAGATGTTTTATTTATCCTTTGTGTGACCATGTTGTGTTCCTTTCTTCTGATTATTTAGTTTTCTTCAATACTGGAAAATTCTCAGCATTATTTCTGCATATTTCCTTTCCCTCATTTTCTCTATTTTCTCACTTTGGAACTCTTTTTAGCTTAGGTTTAGCCTACTCATTTTTCCATCTTTGCCTCTTTATTTTTCATTTATCTGTTTTGCTTTTTTTTTCTGTATCATTTTGTGCTACATTTGTAGTGGAATCTGGACAGATTCTCTCAGATCCATCGTGTGGTTCTCTACTTTTTCCTTCAAGTTTATCAAGTCTTCGGTTCACCACATCCACTAAGTAGGTCCCAGTGACTTTTTTTGAAAATTATTTTTAGAATTTCTGTTTTGTGCAGCGTAGTGGTTAAGAGTATGAGCTCTGAAATCAGACTTCCTGGGTTCAGATCCCAGATTTGTCCTTTACAATTTTGTGTGATCTTGCTTTCCTTCACTTTTCTGAGCTTCAGCTTCATGTGTTATAAAATGCGGATAATTGTATCTGTCCCATAGGGCTGAGGAGATTATTAGGCCAGATAATGCACATAGTGTATAATAGAGAGATGCCTGGCAAATACTATGTGCAATAAGTGTTAGCTGTTATCATTGTTATTATTTTATTATTTTCAAAACTGTTTATGTTTTTTTGCCTGTTTTCTCTCTTTGCTTTTTATAGTAATTATTTGAAAAATGTCTTAAATTCTTCTTTGAAATTTTCCATCTTCACACTGGGGTGCAAATTCTTCCATTTGGCGTATCTGTGAGGTTTGTTATAGCATGTGGTTTTGTTGTTGTTGCTTTAACTGCACACCCATTATCAATGAGGCCAGTGGGCCGAAGGATTTCCTTGTTCCTGGGTTATTGAAGCATCTCTTTTTGACTGTTTCATATGTTTTTTATGGACTTCACCTTGATGTCTGTGTACCATTCAGATAGGATAGAAAGAATTCAGACCTCCCAGCTCTGAGGCTTGGATTGCTGTTTCTCTCAGGCAAAGCCTCTTTGATCCTTACCTGGGCCAACAGTTAGTCCTTTCTAAAGCTTGTGTCGTGTGTGCAGAAATGCTCCAGGACTCTTAGTCTTATAGAAGGTCCAGTCCCAGTCATCTTCTTGCACAGGGCTGCAGACAGGACTCCTTTGCCCTGCCCTTCATGAGCTCTCCAGCCCAGCTGTAGCTCATTTTTCTGGTCTTAAGACCATATTTATTTCTGACACATGAGGCTTTAGTGTTTTATTTGTTTTGTTTTTTGTGTTTCTTAAACTTTTTTTTAAAGCTTAAAGGGAGGAGCAATGTTAATTTGATTTTTATTAAAGATTATTCTTGTGAGGATATAATGGATAATCCATGTACAATTTAATAGAAGGTCTAGTGGGATTTTTCCTGTTGTTCTGGATTTGTAGCTAAGGCCCAAAGCCAGAAAGCTGCCAGTAGTTAGGGCCAACTTATTTTAGAAAAACTGATTTGAAAATGCCAGAATAATCACTACCTCATCCATAAGACAGGAGAATCAGGGAAAGAGGAGGTTGGCCTGTTGGGTAGAGCAATGTTTATTGAAAGAAGCTGTTTCCTCACTTCTTTATCATGAGCTTCCTTTCTTTTCAGGATTTACAGCTACATAGGTGGTTATGATAGAGAGTGTGCAAAGTGATATTATGGGAGAAGTACCTCATGTCATGGAAACAGTATCATATCTACATCTCCATCCACAATTTTTTTCCTGACCAAAAAAACCAGTTTCCTATGGGACATCTTCATTTAAATATCACTTGGTAACCTCAAAGGTAACTTGGACAAAACTAACTTATTTTCTCTCCATCTCCAACCAAATCCATTCAATAATCCTTATTGCAATAAGTGTTTCTAAAATCAGAAAACTGGATGTTATCTTCAGGTCTTCCCTCTGCTTAAATACCCACATTCCTGATAACCAACCCTGTTGATTCTACCTTGTGAATAACTCTCAACATCACGTGTTTCTGGTCCTCCTCACTGCCACTGCATTGGTTAGAGCCACAATGTCTGTAACCTGGATTATTGTACAGCCTCCTAATTGGTATCCCTGTGCCTGGTATTGCTTCCCTGCCAACCATTCCATGCACTCTGGTTGTGATAATCTCTCTAAGACAAATTTTCTTATGTCGTTTTCCTTCTCAGAGGCTTCCAGGGGCTCTCCCTGCTGTGAGATCTACTCCCAGACTGCTGTTGAGGTCTAAGCCCCCATATCCCTGCTTCTTATCTATGCTCTAATCATACTGAGATCTGTTATGTCCTCATCATCCCCATGATTTATTTTGCTTTGAGGTATTAACCATTGCAGTAATTTTTTGTGATCATAGTCCTTTGTTTTAACATGGGCAAGTAATGGAACTCACTGCAAGCACTGACTGGAATGTCAGGGCCTGGAAACCCAGCACAGCACAGGGTCCAAGTGCACGGTGTTCCGGTTTGCTAATGCTGCCGTTTTTCAAAACACCAGGAATGGATTGGCTTTTATAAAAGGGTTTATTTGGTTACAGAGTTGCACTCTTGAGGCCATAATAGTGTCCAAGGTAAGGCATCAACAATCAAGTACCTTCACTGGAGAAAGGCTATTGGCATCTGGAAAACCTCTGTTAGCTGGGAAGGGATGTGACTGGCATCTTCCTCTTCTCCCAGGTTGTGTTTCAAAATGGCTTTCTCCCAGGATATTTCTCTCTAGGCATCCAGGGATATACTCTTAGCTTCTCCCAGGTTAACTTTGGAGTAACAAAAGTCTACTTTCAATGGCCATCTCCAAAATGTCTCTGTAAGCTGCAGCTCTCTGCTCCTGTGTATTCTTCAAAATGTCTCTCTTGGCTGCAGCTCTCTCCAAAATGTCACTCTCAGTTGTTCTCTAGTCCTTCTGCCTGTGAATTCCTTTATATGACTCCAATGATCCAATTAGTACCCACCCAGAATGGGCAGGATAACACTTCCATGGAAATTATCCAATCAAATGTTTCTCTCACAGTTGATTGAGTCACATCTCCATGGAAACACTCAATCAAAGAATTCCAATCTGATCAACACTAATACGTCTGCCCCCGCAAGACTGTATCAAAGATAATGGCGTTTTGAGGGACATAATACATCTAAACTGGCACAGGAGGAAGCTGACCTCTTGCTCTGAAGGCACCAAGACCCATTATATAGATGTATTTTCTTCTTTCTTATCTGAAGATGCTAGATACAATAGTCCATTGGGCTTTGATGTCAAGGAACCCATCAAAGGATTTTAGGGAATCATATCCTGATTTTGAAAAAGCCATATTGCATACAATATATAAGGTTTACACACACACACACACACACACACATCTCCCCCATCCCCCCACACAACACACATAAACTCTAATAATTAAGATTATTAAGGGAATATCTTAGCATTTGGCCTAGCCTATCATGCTATAAAGAAGATAATTTAATCAACAAAATTTGAGCACGTACATTCTGGACTTCTCAGAAGATCGCTTTCACCAGGAATATAAAATTAGTAGCACAAAACATTTATTATTGTTGTTATTTGGATTTTCTTGATAATCTTTTTAATGCAGATATATCACTGATACTTGATTTAGCTCATTAGTTAGGTAAGAATTGTCAGTACCTGATCAGTAACCCAAAACCCATTAGTTTCTAAGTTTTTTAATAAGTTAGAAAACTAGTTGCTTTAAAAATCCTGTGAAATGCAAGGGGATTTCTGAAAGAAGACTTACTTTCTAGAGGAAAGTTTTGGGACTGCTTACAGGAATGATTGTTGGCATAAAAAGTATCAGATTTTCATAGGTAGTTGGGGAAACATTAGGGAATCTTAGTGTTTTTCCAAAAAATGGTTTCTTTTTCCTTGCTGCCTTAAATATAAGATGGTATTCAATAGTGGAAATTGAGCTACTTACAAAAACAATTCAGTTATTCATTATTATCCTCCAACATTTCATTCAGACAAATAATTTCCTTCAGGTTTCACAGGATAAGAAAAAAATAATATAAATCTCTTCAAAACCAGTTATAAAAATGGTTTGATTTGAAGCTAATTTCCTAATTAATAAAATTGGCTAGGGTTTCGTGTCTCTGTCATTCTTATTCCCTCCAAATCTTAATGAATGCTTCTTAATTTTTCCTTCATATAGTGTAGAAGAAAAATGACTTGTTATAAATCATACTTTGGATAGGCAACAAAGATTTTTATTGGTAAGATTCATTGTCATTACACTAATCACTTGTGATGCCTGAAAAAACTGTTTTGAAGCTTTCTGAATATTCTTGTCAAAAATTATCTTTGAATGTAACATTATTCATGCATTCTGATTAAGACTGTGTCTGGATGAAGCAAGCATTTCCAGCTGTATTTGGCCTCACATGGTCTTCATTACTCATTCATACAATAAAATGGGAGGGAGAGATATTTAAGAACAACTATGCTGTGTGATAATTTTTCTTACCCTATAATCCAGGTATTAGGAAAAGTGCAAGAGTCCTTTTGTGACTTTTCAATTACTGTTTTAAGGGGTCTCAAGACCATCTCTTCTTTCCAGGCCATTTTCAAAGATGTTGTGCCTATTTGGATATATTATGTCCCCCAAAACACTGTGTTCTTTAATGCCGTCTTATGGGGGCAGACATACGAGTGTTGATTATGTTGGAATCTTTGGATTAGGTTGTTTCCATGGAGATGTGACCCACCCAACTTTGGGTAATAACTTTGATTAGACTATTTCCATGGAGTTGTGGCTCTGCCCATTCAGTGTGGGTCTTGATTAGTTTTACTGGAGTACTTTAAAAAGAGCCACACAGGCCCAGACACTTGCTGGCTTAGCTCAGAGATGCTTGGAGTCTGGACCCCTGATGTTTGCTGCAGCCAAGAGAGACATTTTGAAGATGGCCATTGAAAGTAGACTTTTGATACCCCAGAGTTTTCCTGGGAGGAACTAAGAGAACATTTCCAGATACCTAGAGAGAAACGTCCTGAGAGAAAGCTGTTTTGAAACACAACCTGGGAGCAAAGGAAGAAGACGCCAGCCACATGCCTTCCCAGACAACAGAGGTGTTCCAGATGCCATTGGCCATGTTGTTGATGCCTTAGCTTGGACACTTTTATGGCCTTAAGACTGTAACTTTGTAACCAAAAACCCCCTCTTATAAAAGCCAATCCATTTCTGGTATTTTGCACAACAGCAACATTAGCAAACCGAAACAGATGTCAGTAAATAATCTTAGGGGTATTAATTAAGGTTTAATTAAGCTACAATCAGAATTTGGAATCTTAAAAATGCCCTTTACAGTAGCATCAAAACTATGAAATAATTAGAGATAAATTTTACAAAAGATGTGTATGACCTGTGCACTGAAATCTATAAAACATTTGCAAGAGATTGACACAATATTGTTCTCCCCAGATTGATCTATAGATTTAATGCAATACTATTTTTTTCAATGAAAAGGTGCTTTTTTTTTTGTAGAAATTGACAAGCTGATTTTAAAATTCATGTGGAAATGTAAGAGACCTAACATGGACAAAGCAGTGTTGAAAAAGAAGAGCAGTGATAGGAGACTAACTCTACCTGATTTTGAGACTTGGTTTAAAGAAACAGTAACAAAGACAGTGTGGTATTGATACCAAGATAGATAAATAGATCAATATATTGATCAAAGAAACAGAATAGAATCCAGAAACAGACCAACACTTATATTGTTAACTGATTTTCAACAAAAGTTCCAAGGCAGTTTAGCAAAGAAAGGACAAATGGTATAGAAACAATTGGATATCCATTCAGTTAAAAAAATAAACTTGAATCTAGCTATACCTTGCACCATATACAGCAATTAACTTAAAATAGACAAGAGACCTAACTATAAAACCAAAACTATACAAATTCCAGAAAAAAACATAGGAGATAAATTTTTGAACTTGGGATATGCAAAGGTTTCTTAGATACTACACCAAAACTTGATCCATATTTCAGTTTGCCAAAGCTGCTGAAATGCAATATACAAGAAATGGACTGGCTTTCAACAATGGAATTTATTAGTGCATAAGTTACAATTCTAAGGCTGTGAAAATGTCCAAATTAAGGCATCGAAAGGAAGATACCTTCTCTGAAGAAAGGCTGCTGACATCTGGGACTCCTTTGTCACATGAGAAGGCACATGGCAGGCACTGCTGGTCCTTCTTCCCCAGGTTTCATTGCTTTCAGCTTCTAGCTTTAGTGGCTCTCTCTCAGCTTCTGTGGGTCCTCTCTTAGCTTCTCTGGGAATTTTCTCTACTCTGTCTCAGCTTTTTCTGTCTTTTATCCTCTCAAAAAGGACTCCAGGAAGGGGATTAAGACCCAGCTCGAATGGGATGGGTCACATCTCAATTGAAATAACCTAACGAAAAGATCCCACCCACAATAGGTCTGCACCCACAGGAAAGGATTAAAAGAAAATGGCCTTTTCTAGGGTACAGAACAGCTTCAAACCTACACAATCCATGAAAGAAAATAATGGTAAAGTATACTTTATTAAAATTAAGAATTTCTGCTCTTTGGGAGACACTATTAAGAGAATGAAAAATCACAAACTGCAAGAAAATATTTTCAAATTGGAACTCTGAGTAAAGAACTTATCCTGAATATATATAGAACTCTCAAATCTCAATAATGAGAAAACAAACTACACAATAAAAAATGGGCAACACCACTCAGCAGGTGAACTCACTGCCTTCCCCTCCTATGTGGGACGTGATTCCCAGGGGTATAAATCTCCCTGGCAACATTGGACTTGACTCCCAGGGATGAGTCTGGACCTGGCACGTGGGATTGAGAAAATCTTCTTGAGAAAAATGAGGAAACAAAATGAAACAAAATAAAGTTTCAGTGGCTGAGAGATTTCAAATGGAGTTGAAAAGTCGCTCTGGAGGGCATTCTTATGTACTATATAGATATCTCTTTTTTAGTTTTTACTGTACTGGAATAGCTAGAAGGAAATACCTGAAACTGTGGAAATGCAACCCAGTAGCCTTGATTCTTGAAGACGATTGCATAGCTATGTAGCTTACATGGTGTGACTGTGTGATTATGAAAAGCTTTTGGCTCACACTCCCTTTATCCAGTATATGGACAGATGAGTAGAAAAAATGGGGACAAAAACTAAATGAAAAAATAGGGTGGGATGGGGGATGGAATGCTTTGGGTGTTATTTTTTACTTTTATTTTTATTCTTATTTTTATTCATTTTGGAGTAAGGAAAATGTCCAAAAATTGATTGGGATGATGAATGCACAATTGTATCATGGTACAGAGAACCGCTGATTGTACGCTGTGGATGATTGTATGGTATGTGAATGTATGTCAATAAAACTGAACTTAAAAAAAATTTAACTGGCCATAGAAATGGATACCAGAAAACAAAATGGGCAATGATTTTAACAGACATTGTCTAAATTAAAATGTTGGAGAGATGTGGAGCAACTGGAACTCTTATACACTGCTGATGGGAATGTTGGATAGTTAAACCACTTTGGAATATAAATTGACATTGTAAAATGGTTAAACCACTTTGGAAAAGTGTTTGGAAGTTTCTTAAAAAGGGATACATAGTACCTACAATATGACCCACTTGTTCCACTCCTGGGTATTAAATGAAATATAAAAGCTTGTGTTCATACCAAGTGTTCCGGTTTGCTAATACTGCCTTTTCGCAAAACACCAGAAATGGATTGGCTTTTATAAAGAGGTTTATTTGGTTACAAAGTTACAGTCTTAAGGCCATAAAGTGTCCAAGGTAAGGCATCAACCATAGGGTACCTTCACTGGAGAAAGGCCATTGGCGTCTGGAAAACCTCTGTTAACTGGAAAGGAACATAACTGGTGTCTGCTTGCTCCCAGGTTGCATTTCAAAATGGTGTTCTCCAAAATGTCAGCTTTCAATGGCCATCTTCCAAATGTCTGCCTTAGCTGCAGCTCCTCTTCAAAATGTCACTCTCAGTTGCTCTGAGGTCCTTCTGTCTGTGAGTTCTTTTTATAGGACTCCAGAGATTAAATCAAGACCCACCCTGAATGGACAGGGTCACACCTCCATGGAAACATTCAATCAGAGGTCACACCCTAACCAAAGGTGTCACTCACAGTTGAGTGGGTCACATCTCCATGGAAATACTCAGTCAAGTTTCCAACCCAATCAACACCAATACGTTTGCTGCCCCCACAAGATTGCATCAAAGAAAATGGCATTTTGGGGGATATAATGCATCCAAACTGGCACACAAAGACGTGTATAGACTGTTCATAGCAGCTTTATTTGTAATAGCCCAAAATTGGAAACAACCCAGATAAACATCATCGGATAAATGGACAAATTGTGGTCTAGTCATACAATGAAATACAATTCAGCTATAAAAATGAAGTATTGATACATGCAACAACATAGATGAATCTCAAAATAATTATTCTGAATCAAAGAGGTCAGATAAAAGATACTGTATGATTCCTTTTACATAAAATTCTAGAAAATGTCAGCTAATCTGTAGTGACAGAAAGCAGATCAGTGATTGCCTGGTGATGCGGCTTGGCAGGAGGCAATGCTTATGAAAGGGATAAAAGGAAACGTTGAGGAATGATGCATGTGTTCATTGTCTTGATTGTGGTGACAGTGTCATGAGTGTCTACAAATGTCAAAAGTTTTCAACTTGTGCACTTTAAATATGTGGAGTCTATTGTGTCATTGTACCTCAACATAGCTATTAAAATGTTTTAAAAGTCACTAAACAATCTTATAGGTATCCCTGATATAATCAAGCATCAGTAAGAGAACGGCCAACTCTCCTGTGATTCATTACCCCACTCACTTTCACCCTTTTACCCATAGGAGGCTCAGAGATCTCTATGCTTCTATTATCGGAGCATCTTCAAATGAAATTACAGTTCTGCAACTTGCTTTACCCCAGTCACCAATCACAGAACTTTTTAGGGTGTGTTTGGGTAAATGGAATTGGAAGGCTATCGGTGTGATAAACATGTTAACGATAGTAGATACGTTCTACAAAGGCATGGAATTTCAAGCAGTTCAAGTCGTGGTTTCCTGAAAGCATGTAAGCAAGGAGAGGATACAAGGGCCTTGTCCTGGGAATCAGTTTTGTGCTGTGGGTCACTGTCTAGGCAGGTAGATAATGCAATTCTTAATCTAGAAGACAGTTGGAGAACAGACAGAATTTCCTACCAAAGTAGTAAAATTTCAAGAACAAGCAGATAATCAGCAGGCGGGAGAACAGACAACTGAAAGATCACATCAGGTTTAAGACTTCAGAACTGAAACAATTCGCACGTATCTAGGGATTCTTCACATTCAGTCTTTGAGTACAAGCAACCTGGAGATTATTGGTAAAGACTTTCAACAGTGTAAAGAGGATAGTACATAGGTGGGGAAGAAGCACAATCTCCTCAAGCAGCCGTTTCTGATAATAAAATGGACCAGAGTTTCCCAAATGTTACTCATTCGTATACCAGCTTTGTGATTTTTGCCATATTTTCCCATGCCTTCTTCCAAAGGAAGTTCATGTTTCCAGGTTGATGAGAATATTCTCTAATTTTAGACGTTTTCTAAACAAGAATATCATTGACAATATGGATTTGGTATATTTTGTATAAGTCAGCAGAGAAGCCGGGATTCAAGCTCCTGTCTCTGTGGTCCCATCATCCATTGCCTTTTTCAGTTACCATCCTGCATCTACATGCCACAGTGATGAGAGAGGAGACAGAATGGCCATCATAAAGAGTTCTTGATATATGTTAGTTTCATTTTATTACTCTTGCCTTTTCCTACCCCAATTTGACATGAAAATACATGGAGAAAATTATATTGCAGCTTTGTTTCCTATTTTCTCTTAGTTGTTACTTTCCTGAGTTACTTGATGCATTTATCCTCTTTCAGTCTCATGATTTAGACAGTAGAGGCTCACTTGGCATAGAGTACAGGAAATACCTGTGGTTTCATCTTGGCTTCAGCCCTAGTTTTCCATTGCTAATTGAACATGATTTATAAAGAAATGAACACATCCGTCACCTCCTTCTTCCCTGTAAGCAGCTGTAGAACATTTTCTCAGAACTATCCTCAAGCCTGGATCTGTGGGTATTATGAGCCTGTTCTATAAAGTGACATCCTGCCCTTCTGTTGTTCTAGAATATCCGTGATTGTTTGAGCTTAGTGGCGCCCTCTGCATCCGTGGAAGACAGTTGCCTAGTACCCAGACACCTGGCTGCCTTTCTCACTGTCTACTTGACAACATCTTTGCTGCAAACCTGCCCCCCACATGAAGAAACATGTTGGTTTAAGAGAAACATTTCCCACAAACATTCCACAAGAAGAATACGGGTTTTCTACCACCCACTTCCATATGCACTTATTTCCCTTAGAAACATGGGTTTGCTATCCTGGAGAAATAGACTTTTTTACTTTAAGGCTTTTGAATTTGTGTTACCGAACAAAAATAGTCAAGGCTTGCAAAACATCTAACTGAAGTTGATGTTTAAATTTGAGAGTTGTAAATCATAAATTATTTTTAAAAATAATTGGAGAAAATCAAAGGTATGTTTCTGTCTTTCTAGGTTTTAAGATTATGGGGGAAAATGGGGTTAAGAACTTTCCTACTATAAGCTGCTGATATTTTGTATCCCTCTACCTTCCTACATACGCTACCCCGTACACCACCATGAGGTAGGCTGTGGTCTCCACAGCTCTCTGGGCATCTGATGGGAACTGAGGATATTAAGCCAACAGTCACACACCTGAAACTACGATATGCCATCCATGTTTTTATTACTTTATGTTTTTAACTGGTATTTTTTATTCAAAATAAGACCGGATAAATCATCTGTCACTAGCCACAACAAATTTCATTAATTTTCCATTTGCTAAAACAAAGTGAGTCATTAAGAATGGGGCTATAAATCTAACAATTTCTCCTTCTAGCAATGTCTAAATAACCTGAAAAGTGCTGCTCAGCCAAATGATTGTGTTCAAAGTAGGAAGTCTATATGTGTTTGTGAGAATGGGAAATAATTTTCAAGTGATTGATGTTTATATTTATAGTTTTTATCATTCCTTTCAAGCTTCAGAGAGTGGCTCATGGATCTCTGGGTCTCCCCTAAGGATAGAGTTGGCTCTACTTACTCGCAAATACCAAGAAAGCGGAGCCTCTAGGAGCATTTTTATTTCTTTCCCAGATGTATTATCTTCCCTTCAAACCAATTCCTCTGTTAAGAATACTTTTGTTTTCCTAGTCACCCAGGTTTGAAAGTTAAGGACAATCTCTGCAATCTCCTCTTGGTCGTAGCTCTCCCTCCTGCACATTTGGACAACAAATTATATTGGCTATTTTTCACAGTATTTAATCACATTCATTCCTTTCTCTTTTTTTCACTTTTTCCACTGTAATTCGAATGTTTTTTTTAATATTTAGCTTATACTAATGGATGTGTTTTCTCCTTTATCCTATCCCAATCCATCATAAACACCATAATATACAACTAGGCTCAGGCAAGTGGACCCCTACCCTGGGCCTGAGCTACAGCAAGTTCCCTGCTGGCCCTCCTCTCCTGTGCTTCTTCTCCAAGGAAACAGAGTCTGGGGGATCAGGGAGATGTGTGCACCTGGAGCTTGTGCATCTCCTTCTAGACCATCCTCCGGGAACCTGAGATCCTGCTTTTTTTGTGCTTCTAGAGCATGGGAGAGCTCTTCCCTGAATCCTTCTATTAATAGTTGACCACACCAGTTGTATATTCCCTAGGTGTAAGAGTGGCTGTTGGCTGGTGGTGGGAGAAGATAGTGGACAGTTCTTGGATATGTGGGTCACTCATGGCTTGGAAGAAAGCAGGAGCTGGCTGGTGGGTAAGGTCCATGGCTACCTACATGTAACATGTTCCAGAACTGGGTTTAAAATGCTGAGAAATAAAATAAATTACAGTTTGAATTCAAGTTTCCAGATTTTTACGGAGGAATATGTGTCAAGGTAGGAGGAAACTGCCTCCATTTACATTCTTGCCCTGGTCATTCAAATGCTAGGGCAGGCTGTACCATGGCATATTCATATACATAAAGCTGTTTTTATGATGTCACAGCTCTCTACAAAAGCATTTAGTTTCATCCTATTTCCTACCAAATAAACACCAAATTTATTATTTTGACCTTCAAGGCACATGATCTCCTACTTCACAATAAAAGTTTGAACTCTTAAGAAATCTGGACCACAAAATTAATCATCTCTCAGACTTGCATCATGTTTTTTTTTTTTTTTCTGCCTCTGTGTATTTTAATATAACATTCATTTTATCTGTGCTCTTTCATATTGCATCCAATTCCCACTTATGAGGTCCTGTTCATCCTTCCCAAAATAGTTTAAACAACCTCTCATAGTATTTTCCATGACTGTCTAGCTAGAAGCAATCTTTATAGAGTAAGGGCTGGGACTATGTTCCATCTTTGAATCCAACAAAATAAATATGCAGGTACTATGCCAAAAAATTCCTAAATATATGCTGAATTATATTGTTGGCTTCTTCAATGAAAAAAAAATTTGTAAGGCTGGAACTACAGGGCTGCAAATTCTTTTCCTCTCATTTTTTCATCTCAAAGCATACTAATTTGGAAAATCTTTGGAATAGTGGCAAGGAAATTAAGGTTCAATACATCACCTTGTTTAGTAAAAGGTTTTATTTGGTTGAGAACTACAGGAGTAAGATATACGGAATCTTAGGGTTCCCACTGAATTAACATTTGTTGTTTTTTTGTTTTTGTTTTTTTTCTCCTTAAACTTGCTCTTTAGTCATTATTCAGTATCACGAATAAATACTGGTTTTTATATTTCTCCTAAATTTTTCATTATTCTTTGTTAAAGTATTTTATAACTGAGTTGCATTTATTTAAAGTTTCAAGTATCTTTGAAAAGAGTCATAATAATATTTAATCTGGTGATATAGTAGATGCCGAAAGTGTACCACATAGATCCCCCTTCAGGAGTGGCTCATTCCTGTCCAGATGGTTGATTGGCGTGAGCTCACAGATGGGTCTCTCTCCTGGCATTTCCCTTGGTGAAAGGAAGCTACCTTGTTCAAGGTTATACCCCCTCCCTACATCCAATAACTGACTGATGCTGGGAAACCAAGGTTTGTCCCCTTTCCTCATTTGGGACAGCTATGCAGGACCATTCCAGCTCCATAGGTCCTTGTAAGAATGGCTCAGTGCTTCTTTGCAATTGCATAATAACTCAACTTCTCCCTCTGCTCAGTTAGGTTTCCATCTACACTAACTGGTGTTGTTCCTGAACATCCTCCCCAGTACATCATCAGCATACAAATCTCAGGGTTTCAGAGTCTGGTTCCTAAGGAACTCAACCTACAACTGGTGATGTTGACTCTGAAATTTAATTAAGTATAGAAGTTTTGTTGGATAGGAACTCTGGAGGTAATGTAGTATAATAATAATTTGTTTTAAATGCTGGGCACCAGAACCAGACATACCTGGATTTGAATTTCTGATCCATGATTGACTGTTCCATCATTTTGAACTAGCTACTTAAGTCCTCTGACTCTCAATTTCATTATCATTGAAATTGTAATAGTTACTGGCCATGAAGGAGTGATATGAGTGTTAAATGAGATGTGTAATGCACTCAGCACATTATCTAATTCTTTGTTTAGAGATCTTATTAAATGTTAGGTTCTGCACATCTCTGCCCACTTCGTACTACTCAAGTAAGAAGCCAAATCTGTGGCCCCAATCAAGGTGAGAATTATATCACTTATTACTTTGATCTATTCATTCATTCATTCACTACTTAGCACATATCAGATGCAATCTAGGCATTTTGGGCATACTGATCAAGAAACAAAATCTCTTTGCCTTCATGAAACTCACATCCTAGAGTGGAGAGAGAGGAGAGAGAGAGAAGTTAGAAGGTGATGAGAGTTCTGAATAAAATGGAGCAGGGTAAGGGAGATGGGGTAGGGGTGAGGGAGGTTGGTAGGCTGGAGAGAGATATTTGCAGTTTTAAATAGGGAGGGGAGGGTAGTCTTCACTGAGAAGGTGATACTTGAGGAAAGACCTCAAAGAGGTAGATAGGGAATGATCCACAGATATCTGAGGGAAGAATGTTCCACATACTGATAACAGTTGATGAACTAACCATTAGTGTCCATTCTCATCTCTGAGCCTTGGCAGAAGTTGCTCACTCCACCTGGAAAGACCTTTCATGTAACTGTTACTGTGCCTTTAAGTGTTTTAACAACCAGCTTGGGGTGGGAGGCATGGCTGAGGGGGCCCTCTGGTGT
Source organism: Choloepus didactylus (assembly GCF_015220235.1). Lineage (NCBI taxonomy): Eukaryota > Metazoa > Chordata > Mammalia > Pilosa > Megalonychidae > Choloepus > Choloepus didactylus. The sequence goes on from NC_051321.1 coordinate 48,736,799, forward strand.
ATGCCACCTTCTGTGACGTAAATACTCCCACCATGGCCAAGCTACCAGAGTGATATTGGCCAAGCTACCAGAGTGATAGCACTGACTGTGGAGTTGGGAAGAAATGTGCATAATCAGCTCTTGAAAGCTGGTGTGAGGCAGCTCCAGCACAGCTCTGCACTTGATTTACTCCCTTACTGGGTCCTACCTGTTTGGAGTTCTCTCCTCTTTAGCTCTCATCCCATGGTGGGTTTGATACCCTTATTCTGCCCTCCAACAGTATGCTACATTCTTACTTGTATCATAGCATTTTCATATTCTATCTAAATAACTATTTCTGCAGAAGACTTAAGCACTTCAGGGCAATTATCATTTTTACATTGGTGATGCTCACCATAGTCCCTGACACATTGTAGCAACATACAGTATGCTTTCTCCAATCACTAATTTTAGTAGGTTTGTGTTGATTTTTTTCCTTTTAAAAATTTACTTCTAATACTTGATGATATTTTAAAAATCAGTTAATTTCTTTAGTGATGATGATATTGTGGTTATGGCATTAAAAAGCACCTTTGTCTTTTAAAGATATTTACCAAAATATCTGCAGGTAAAACTATAGGGAGTCTGGATTTGCTTCAGAGTAATCTAGAGATAGGTACATTATCTTTTATTCTATTTTTCTCTCTAGTTCTATATATGCTTGAAATTTTCCATAATAAACTACAAAACATCCATTTTAATTTACTTAATTTGAGGTTGTTTGCCTCAAATTGAACTTGTGTGTCAGGTACTGAAATTATTTTTTTGCCATCATCACCGTTGGAAAACTGCACTGAGCATGGGGCTACATTTCCCTAGATTTTTCAAATTGCTATGTAATAGCCACTAACATAATTACTTTAATAATGGATTTACTTCTCATACCTAACTGCTCAGGAAATATACTGTATATTTGGTAAAGAAAAGGAAAACGCAAAGAATCATGTATTCCAGACAACTTGGAACAGGCCCATATTCTAATAGTCAATGAATTTCTTTCTTAGCTTAAATAACATTGGAGAAGTTTTCTTTCATATTTACCTCATTTTACTTAAAAATGGTGAGTCAAAGAAATTGTTCCTGTAAAATTGCCACTCTGAATTGTCTTACAAAAGTGGTTGTCTGGCAGACCCAAGAGTGAGATTTATAGAAGCAAGTATAAAACAAAATCTATTTTTCAGTGGCTGCTCATACCCAGAGTGTTTTGCCTAAAGAGTTCTAGGATGGATGTGAAATTGCCTAGGAAATTAGATGTAGATTTATTTTCCGTTAAACCTGAACAAAAAGAATATGTTCCAGTCTAGCAATATTAGTAAATATTACTAAAAGTATAAAGAAGCAAAGCATGTCTACCGGGGCTGGAAAATCATTGGGCACTAAACATGAAGATCTTTTGTTGCTCATTTTCTTCTATCTTGACTGAATTTTAAATTACCATTTTATATTTCATATCCATGTTTATGTAAATAATAATGAAAACCCATTTGATATTGATGGATTAAAAGGAACCTTGCTGAAAGAGTATAGGCAGGACTCTGTTCAGGGAATTTCAATGAGGAAAAATGGCTGATTTTATTATTAGCTCATAAAATAACCCTACTTGACTAGGAGTTCACTGGAAGATGATTAGTAGTACATTTGAAATGTTTGATAGGCTCTGGATTTTCAAAAGAAGTTATTTTACTACCAGGATATTTGATAAAATGCATTTCATTAATGCTTACACAATGAAAACTATTATCTGCTCAACTAAGATGTTTTCACAACAAATGAGATGAAAAATTATCAGCTTCAAATTTTACCTCCATTCATTTACAACAAGAGCCAATTCTATGCAAAGACTCAAGTTAGAATTTTTTAACCTTTTATTTTGAAATGATTTCAGCTTACTTAGAAGTTACAAGATTTACAGAGAAAACTTCTGTATACACTTAACCATGTTCCTTAATTCTTAACATTCTTATACCTTTGTTTTGTCATTCTCCTTCTCTTTTTCTCTCCTTAATATACTGATACAAATGTGTGTATATTTCTACCATATACATCAATATATATAGTTTACTTTTTCTGAACTATTTGAAAGTAAGTTTCATGTATCATGCTTTTTTACCTGAACACCTTGTGCTGATTTCAAACTGTTATGTACCCCATGAAAGATTATGTTCTTTAATGCAATCTTGTGGGGGCAGACTTTATTAGATTTTTTATTAGGATGGGACCTTTTGAATAGATTGTTTCCATGGAGATGTGACCCACCAACTGTAGGTGAGACCTTTTGATTAGATCATTTCCTTGGAGGTGTGATGCCACCCATGCTGGGTGGGTCTTAATCACATCACTGGAGTCCTTTAAGAGAGCTCCGGGAGAGAAGGAGCTCAGAGAAGCTGAGAGACATTTTGGAGAGGAGCTAAGATATGTAATCCAGAGTTTGTCCCCAAGAGATGCTAAGAGCAGATGCAGACCCAGATGCTGGGAGACGCTGGGAGATGCAGAGAAAAGGATGTTTGGAGATACTAAGCTAAGAGATGAAGCCCAGAGTTTGCCTCAGAAAATCTAATAGAGGACTCCCAGATGCTTAGAGAGAAATGTCCCAGGAGAATCAAGCAGAGAGCTGAAAAGCTGAGACAGAAGCCTAGAGACGTTTTGGAGGAAGCCATTTTTAAATGCGACCCTGGAGCAAAGGACCAGCATATACCAGCCATGTGCCTTCTAGCTGACAGAGGTGTTCTGGATGCCATTGGTTTTTCTTCAGTGAAGATATCCTCTTGTTGATGCCTTAGTTTGGACACTTTTATGGCCTTAGAATTGTGAATTTGTAACCTAATGAATTCCCTTTATAAAAGCCGATCCATTTCTGGTATTTTGCATAAGAGCAGCTTTAGCAAACTGGAACACATCTCATTGTGCATTTCTAAAAAAACAAGGATATTTTCTCATGTAATCACTATATGATTATCAGATTCAAAAATGTTAAATATATTAATATACAATCCTATTCCATTGTTGTGAGTTGTCCCAATAATGTTCTTTATACTGTTTTTTCTCCAGGCCAAGATCCAGGCCAGGATCATGTAGATCATTTATTGCATTCAGTTGTCATGCCTCATTAGTCTCTTTTAATCTGAAACTCTTTCTCAGCTTCCTTTATCTTTGGTGACATTGATGTTCTTTGAAGATTTATTTTATAAAGTTTCCCTCAGTTGGGTTCGTCTGATATTTCCTCATGACAAGCTTTAGGCTATGTATCCCCAGCTAGAATATTATAAAATCGATGTGTCCTTCTCAGTGTATCAGACACCTCGGGAGGTACACATGTCTGTCCCTCATTGATGATGTTAGTTTATGTCACTCAGTTATGTTGTTGCTCAGATTCTTTACTGTATAGTTCATTTTTTTCCCTTGCAACTAATACACAATCTGCAGCGCAATTCTTTAAGAGCACGCAGATATCCTGCTCTTCATCAAACTATCTCCCCTAGATTACTAGCCATTGATGCTTTCTTCCAGAACTAATCTTTTGAATAACGACTCCAAAATGGCAGTTTTCTAACTCAACCACTTCCTTTACATCTGTCAGTCAGCATTGTCATGTAAGAAGAGCCTTTCCTTCTTTCTAATTAATTATCTGCATGAATTTATGGATCCCTATTTTATTCAATGTGTTATAATCCATTAATACTCATATTTATGTTGATACTAGAATTATCCCAGATTTGGCCATGGGGAATCCATTCAAGCTGGCTTCTTTGTCCTTTGACATACCCTTTTCAGGTTTTTTCTTGTGGACCCTTCTGTATTTTCAGGCACAACAGTATCTTTCAGTTTCACTTTGTATTATTCCCTGCCCAAGCTTTGTAATCAGAGGTTTCTCCAAGGAACCCTGACTCCTTTTAGAATGGAATGGTCCTTAAAAATCAAGATCTGTACACTAGGTGTGCTTATGACTACTTGGGGTTTAATTGTAATTCAGTAAATAGAAAAAATACAGTGTTTGTTTGTGTGTGTGTGTGTGTGTGTGTGTGTGTGTGTGTATTTTAGAATTCAAGAGTTTATACTGATACCTCCAGTTCCATCCCATCTCCTCAAGGTTCCTCCTTGTCTTCCCCATTCTATTTTGCTATTTCCCTTCTTCTCTGATTCCTAACATTAACACATTGACTCATTTGCTCATTCCTATATTATATATAAAATAGTTTCAGAATTGTGACATGCACAGCACTACAAATAAGCCTAGTTAAAAAAAATTAAGATTTATTTGCAATTCTTTAGTATGCTTGTAAAAGCCTAAATTAATACCAAAATAAAAGTATACTCAGTGAAGTATCATTCTCTCCCCTATCCTATCCCTCTGTCTTCCCACCCAAAGACAACCAATTTCATTATTTTCTAGTTTATCCCTCTTGTGTTTTTGTTTTTGCAAAAGTGGGCAGATACATGTATGTTGTAATTCCCTTTTCTTTCTTACTCTAAAGGAGGCATACTATATATGCTCTTTTTTCTCCTTGATTTTCTCACTTAACGATATATCTTAGAAATTATTCTATGCTAGTTCATAAAAACTGACTTGATTTTTAGTAGCTGCTGCATACTCCATTGTATGACTCTACCTATTTTATTCAACCAATCTCCTAAGTATGAACATTTAGGAAATTTCCAATATTTTACAATCACCTGAAAAAAAAATACTTGCATTTTCTCAAGCAATGCATGAGAGTGCCTGTTTCCACAAAGCACAGTGTCAAACTTGAATTTATGCCATCTGATAAGAGAAATGATATTTCATTGTAGTTTTAATTTGCCTTTCTTAATATGAATAAAATTTTAATAACTTTTTTTCTGAATTCTGTGGTCATGAATTTTAATTGTTTTTCTATAGGCTTTTTGACCTTTGTTCCTTAATTTTTAAGGTTCTTTATATATTAGGAATATTAGTCCTTTGTGATAAATATGCAAACTTTATGTCACAATTTGGTTTATCTTTTGGGTTTACTTATTATTTTTTTACCATGCCCAAAATTGTTTTAATTTTTATATAGCAATTTTAATAAATATTTTCTTTTACTGCATTTAGACATAGAGTCATAGTTAGAAAACCTTTCCAAGGGAGAGAAACTCACTGTTCCAGTTTACTAATGCTGCCATTTTGCAAAATACCAGAAATGGATTGGCTTTCATAAAGGGGGTTTATTTGGTTACAAAGTTACAGTCTTAAGGCCATAAAGTGTCCAAGGTAGGGCATGAACCATAGGGTACCTTCACTGGAGGAAGGCTGTTGGCATCCAGAAGACCTCTGTTAGCTGGAAAGGCACATGGCTGGCATCTGCTTGTTCCCAGGTTGCATTTCAAAATGGCATTCTCCAAAATGTCTGTGTCAGCTTCCAATGGCCATCTTCAAAATGTCTGTCTCAGCTGCAGCTAGCTATGAGCTCCTTCTGTCTGAGCTTTTATAGGGCTCCAGTGAACTAATCAAGGCCCACTCTGAATGGGCGGTGCCACACCTCCATGGAAATTATCTAATCAGAGTTATCACCTACAGTTGGGTGGGTCATATCTCCATGGAAACAACCTAATTCAGAGGTTCCAACCTAATCAACACTAATGTGTCTGCCTCCACAAGATTGCATCAAAGATAATGGCATTTTGGAGGTCATAACACATCCAAACCGGCACACTTGCTTATGTTTTCTTATAGTAGTTGTACAGCTTACTTATTTTTTGGTTTTAAGATAAATAATACAGTTTAAGAAAAATCAGAATAAAGCTATAGTTATCCCAGTAAACTGCAGCTGGTGACTAAAGTTAGAAATACTTGGCTATCCTCATGTTTCCTTTATAAGAACATCTGAAAAACTGTGTACAGTAGTTAAGCATTTTCTTATTTCACTAAATCTATTTCCTTTCTAAATTAGAGACCTATCTGAACACATTTCTTTCCCCAATTTTAAGAAAGCAAATGCGGGAAATATTTTAATGAGAAAAATACATGATATTTATGAAAATTCTTTGAAATACCGAGCACAGTCATTCCTTCCCTCATTTACTCCCCCAAAATCTAAAAAATAAAAAAAATAAAAAATTCTCAAATGCATCTTATATTCCCACCTTGGATGGAGAATTTCAGAAAATGTACCATAGGTATTCCATATTCTGTTTAATTCTAATCTATGGATGGGACATTTGAATTGGCATTTATTTATATGTTTTATCTTCTAAAGTTAACCAAAAGGGATAACACTATGCACTCAATTCTGCACCTTTCTTTCATTTAACAAAATTTGGAGAGCTTTTCATGTCTACAGAAATTCCACACTCTTGTTAATGACCAAATAGCATTTTATTATATACCTATAAATCATTTATTTTTAAATTTAACTTAAACTCCCTTGATGGACATTTGGTATTTTTTTCTCCTTTTTTGATATTGAAAAAATGATGCCCAATCACTCCTAGATTTTCTACTGTGTACCTTCCAAAGACAAACTAATCATCCCAATCAGGAAATAATGACACAACATTGCCATCCAATCCTTAAAGCCCATTCAGATTTTGTCAGCCATCCCTAAAGCATCTCTTTTTCTTTTCTGGTCCAGGAGTCTATCCTAAACCACACACTGCATTCATTGCCATGTCTCAACAGTTACCATTAGTCTTTCCCTTTTCTTTCATGCCCTTGACAACTGTAAAGAGTCCAGGTCTTTCATTTTTTAGGATGACCTTCAACTTCAGTGCATCTGATGTTTCCTTGTGACCAGGAGATACACAATGTCAGCTTTGTCCTAGTGGCGATTTTACCATTGATCACTTGATCATGTTGGTATCTGCCAGGCTTCTCCACTGTAAAGCCACCATTTCCCCCCTTTGTATTTCATTGCTATTTTGTAGAGAAAATATTCTAATATTATGCCACTATCCCCCTGTTTCTCAGCAAACTTCAAGTATGTTAACATTCATTGATGTCTCCAACCTGCATCATTTACCCTGTGATAGTTGTCAAATGGTAGCTGTGTATTTCCATCATTACTTTTTCACTTATTAGATGCAAGTCTCTGTGGGGAAGAACTTTTCATCTTCCTCATTTATCTTTTATATCTGTATGGACTTATGGATTCCTATATTATTCAGTAGGTTGTATACTGTTACTCCCCTTATTTAATTTCAGTTCTAAAATTGCTCTAGATTGGCCAGAAGGAACCTCTTAAAGCAAGCAGTTTGTCCTTCTGACATGTCCCCATCATTCTCTGAGAATGTTTTCCCTTCTAGCCCAAGATTTTCTGGGCATATTTTGTACCCTCCCTGCCCCAGTCCTATGGCACACCAAGGAGTGCTGTTTCATTTTTAACAGAGGATGGTATTTATGTACTAAGATCTTGGGTATTGAGTATGCTCATTTCTACTGGGATTCCATTGCTTCTAGGCAGAGCTAGGAAATATATATATTATGTATATATGTAGACACACTCATAAACATACAAACATAACCGTTATCCTGTATCTCCTTCTTCTCTCTTTGATCCATCCACTCTAACCTATTTTTGTTCCTTCTTACTTGCTATGGCTCTTTCAGTCACAGAGTTTTGCTCATACTGTTTCTTTTTACCCAAAGTGTTTTCCTTGTCACCTCTACCCCTCCCTCCCTCTAGTCCTAAATATAATTTTGCCTGGTGGATATTCATACTTCAGATATTTGCTCAGCTGTCAATTTCTTTGGGAGGTCTTCCCCAAAATTTGACAGGGAAAATTGACAAAATCTAATCCCTAGTTACATGATCTCATAGTCTTCACAAATCTCCTCTTCAAAATATGGAATACCCATATGATGGTAAATTTATTCATTTATGCAGTTGGTTATTTAATTTGTGTTTGTCTTTTCAACCAGACTATAAGCTCTCTGAGGCACATATTGTTTTGTTTTGTTTGGGGATTAGCTGTAACCCCAGAATCTAGCACAATAGCTGGATACTGTAATTATATATTTAATCTGTGTTGACTGAATAAATGAAAATGAAAATATTCCCAGGACTGTGGTTAATGACACAGGTTTTGGAGCCAGGTCACTAATTGCTGTCTGGCTTTGGAGAAGTTGATCTACTTACCTAAGCCTCAGTTTCTTTCTTTTTGAAATGAGAATGATAATGCCTACCTTGCAGAGTTGTGAGAATTCAATGAGGAAATTGATGTAAAATTTGTTCAGTGCCTGGCACAGAGGAAACTGTGAGGAGTAGTGATTGTTGTTATGTCCTTATGAATGTATTTACACACAGAGGAGTTTTATTCACTCTTAATAAAATGTGGTAAGCTAATGTCTGTACTGCCCTTGCTCTTTATTTCTAGTTGAAGGCATCTTGGCCAACAGAATCTAATGTCACAAACTTGAGTCTGTTTAAAAAAAATTCAACCAAAATTTGTTCTAATGCATTCCAGAAAGGTTTCCTTGCTTACATTTGAATAAATAGTCAGTGCTATTAGGATTATGTTTGGGTCCTAAAAACAAATCAAAACAAATCATGACATAAAGTATGGTGTTTTTTTGGTACACTTTGTGAAATGAATCCTCTGAATCCTTTGGTGGATCCAGTTTATAAATGTGTCATCTACCCTCAGTTTTTTCATGGTAATAACTTACTTTGTGTTCTAACTAGACAATAAACATGATCATTATATCAATAAATTCAGAAGTATAAAAAGTCAATATACATATTATCTAGCTACCCTTCTATATTCTCTTCTAGATTGTTTATTATTTTATTTTTCACATTGGAATCTGAAGTTTCCTCAAATAAAATCTAGTGTAAGTTACAAAATAGGTACCTAATCTTAGTTTTGGTTTATTTGTTTGGTTTTTCTAGATGGTTATCCAATTATCAAAAATACAATTTGTGGAATGGAATATCTCTCCCTGATTTTAGCAATATCTTTTTAATCATAAGCTAAGTTGCTATATGTGTTTGGTCCTGTTTCTGGACTTTGTTACTTTTTACTAATCTTGTTACCAAATAGTGTTTAAAATTATGAGCAAATTCTCTCCAAATAAGCTTTAGTATTACAAAAGAAATATATTCAGTACAATCACATTAAGAAAAATGGGGGTGATACAGAGATACAATCCTACCAAGGATGTATGCTAAATGTAAACAGATACAGTCTCTGGATTAGAGAAGCATCACTATGGATGAGTGATTAATTATTTTTTTTGTTTTAGATACATTTCTGTATTTTTAATTTTTCTACAAGGGGCATATATTACCTCTATAACCAGAAAAACTGTTTTAAAATATTAAAATCACTTGTCTTTTTAAACCTTCTTAAATTAGTAGATAAATGAAACTATGCAGAAGACCTGACCACTTAATTACGTAGGATTAGAACAAAGTGATAGTTCTACATTACGCCAAGATCTTAGATGAATCAGATAACTTACCTCTTAAAAATAAATGGACATAGCGGAAATAGAAGAGGGGACAAGCACAGTGCCTATAGTTTTGAAAAAATGCATTTCATAATTTCATAATTCACTGTTATCTGATCTAGTTTTCTTTAATTACATTTGATTATGCTCATGCTGAGCAAGAAACTGAATTGAACTTGGTCATTAAGATGTATCAAATTCAGATCTTTATTTGGGGGGGAGGGGGGGTGGCCTCCATTTCATGCCATATGTACATGAATATAGCTAAAGTGATGATAGAATAAGCTTAAAATATATAGCATACATAACAGGAGTTATGTTTCTCATTGCCGGAGAAAGAAGTTACAAATCAGCTGCAGGAGAAGGAGGCTAGAATGACATTGTAGTGCTGGATTATAACCCAAGAAGATTTCAGATAGATGGATGAGAGAGAGGGAGCGAGAGAGGGAGAGGGAGATATGGGAATAGATATAGATATATCTTTCCACTGAGGGGCCTAGAAACAGTGGCAACAGACCCATCTAGTGTACTGATCTGGGTTTCAAAATATCAACCTCCAATAAAAGGAACAATGGCTCTGCAGAGGAATGGATGATTCTAGGGATGGGTTAGGGAAAATGCGCAATCATCATGGAGAACCTTATTGTTCAGAAAGTGGGGAAATACTCTAAAAATGGGAATATGTTTAAAAAAAAAAAAAAAGACACAGAAGGCAACCAAAAAGAGCTCTCAGTGGCCAAAGCTGGAACAATTTGAATAACAGAATAAATTATGATAGAATTGGATTATAAACCAAATAATAAAATAAATACTCATAAGACCATACCACTATAAATAAATTCTTTAATAAATAAATTGGGGGGAAGGGACAAATATTTAATTCTAATTAATAAGTGTAGAAGAAATGAGGGAAATAGAAGATCACCATTAGATCATTACAGTAATAATTGCTACAGGCAAAATCCACTGAAGAACGTTAAAATCAGTGGGCAAAACTTTGAGAAACAGGTTATTTGCATAGCCTCAAATTAATTTCCTTGAAATATTTATCAATTATTTTGGTGGTTTTAAATTATGTCTACATAAAATTTTCAGCAAGTAAAATGTAAGACTGTCATCAGTGATTATTAATTGTAATGCCTTTTTTTGCATTAATATATTTTATCAGGGCAGATTTTTAATTTGAAGGTTTAATTGGCTGATTATATATAAATGAGACTTAGAATATTAGAAACAAATGCCCATTTGCTGGTAATCAAAGCAGTTCATTTTCATCTTCTAGTAGGGGTAGACTTCTCTTTGCACTTTGTTTCTCCACCCTTGTTGAAATATCTGCATTAGTTTTCTATTCCTGGGTGACAAATCACCACAAGTTTAGGGCTTATGACACTACCACTTATTATCTCACAGTTCTGTAGATCAGAAGTCTGTGTGGTCTTGAATGGATTCTCTGCTCAGGCTCTCTCCAGGTGGTGATAGAGGTGTGGGCTGGGCTGGGTTCTTCTCATGGGGCTCTGGAGAAGAATCCACTTCCAGGATCACTCAGGTTGTTGGAAGAATTCAGTCCTTTGCGGTTGTGGAACTTTGTCACAAGGCCCCCTTTATCTTAAAGCTATCAGCAGTGTGGGGAATACTTCCCTTGCTTGAGTCTTTCTCCATATTTCCCTTTGCTGCCAACTAAACAAAACTCTGCTTTTTCAAAGGGCTCATGTGATAAGGTCAGGCCTACTTTGATGTTTTCCTTATCTAATATCGAATGCACCACATAACATAACCTAATCATGAGAGTGGTAACTCACTTCATCTGTAGGTTCAGGAGATTAAGGTAGGACATCTCTGGGGAGCCATTTTGGAAACTCTCAGCCACAGTAACATCTTGTTTAACCTTTGGAATTCTGTCTCCAATTCGGTTTTGATCCTAACACAGGGGCAAACAATTTGGATGACTGTAAAATGGTCCTCTCTGAATAGTACACTCTTGAGGCACTGTGAGCAATAAGGCCCATCACGTTGATTTTCATCAGTGGGGTAAGCAGTCTCAGTTGTGTCAGATACATTTCATTTTTGTAAAGATTTAAACATGAGAAAACTATATCAAAATGGAAAGTTATAAGCAAGACAGTTGGGTGGTTTCATTTTGAAATCAAATTATGCATTTAAGAGGAGATTCAGAAGGAGTGAAGGAGCAAACCTTATTACACAATTAATGAAATTCTGACAGTCTGCTTGTGGGGCAGCAATCCCAAATGTGTAACTAATGGTCTCTGTGAGAACTTAGGAGATATTTTTACTATTCAGGATAAAAGAAACTGGTTGGAAAAGTAGGGCTGGCTTGATGTGGCTGTATTACTACTTCGGGACAAACACATCTCCTGGGGTCCACATGATTGCAAATGAACCTTCATTTGAAAGCATCAGCTCTTAGGATTTTACCTGAAACTCCTATATTATAACCAATTTTTCTGTCTGTTGTTCTTTGGACCTAATTGTCAGGCCTGTTAGCCTTTTATTGTACCTCAGTTTCAGCTGTTATCAAGGATGGCTCATTTTAGAGTATGAAAAAGAACACATGTTTTAGGTGAGAACATCCCATATGCCCTCTCCAAATTTTTTCCAGCCTATATGCATGGTGGAGTAATAGTCTGCAGATGGACACTTTTATTAATTTGAATAAGATGTCCTATGCTTGTTGTATTGGAAGTATAGGATTTGGTGAGTACTAAGATTTGAAGGGTAGTCAGACTAAAATAGGATTTTTGGGTAATATCCCTCAGAACATAGTATTTAGGAAAAAAAAAAAAAATCATAGCCCTCATGTAATTTTTGACAGTTTATCTTTCCAGGTATGTTTACATCTCTGATTAGTAATCTTATCCCCTCAGGCAAAGAATCCTGTTGTGATAAGAATTTATTCAGACAAGCACTGTGAAGGATACTTGATATGCTGTGTTCTCCTAAGAGCAATAAGGGGTTTGGAAAATGTAAATACCTTCACACAAAATCAAGTACAACCAATAAAATTCAAATGTGAAAAAATATCCTTGTTTTACCTGAAGTTTAAATTTCACTGGTAAGCAAAACAAGGTTAGAAAAAGTTTGTAAAATTTTTTCCATTGGAAAGATTGTTACCAACCCAAATAAAGTAGCTTATTGAGCCAATTTATAAGCAGAACAAACTGAAAATCCAGTTTCCAGTAAATATGGTTTTCTCACTTGGATTGTCTGCATAATTCTTTCCTTGGTGAAGTAGACTTAGGTAGAGTTCATAAGGGTGGTAAAAGTGTGGAGTCTGGAGTCATGGTTTTAAACCCCATTTATGGGCTGTGTGACTGTGAATCAATAAACTAGTTTTTTCTTTTGGAAAAGGAGTTGACAATAATAAAACCTCATCAGGTTATGGATGTTCAAGAAGACATTGGATATAAAGTACCTCTTGGAGTTTCCTGGCACTGGTTTAACTCCTATTATTAGAAAGACATAATCATTATTATATTAGACCATTCAAAAGTGAAAGACTATCATAATAGATTGTGTTGTAGGTGGAAACTGCAAGTTCAAGTAAATCTTTAACCTTCCAGAAAGACAGAAAGATGTTTCTGAAATTTTTCTTTAAAGAATTGGTCTGAATAACCCTGTTAACAGTTTCCCAATTTCTTTTTTTTCCTACTTTTCATGGAAAACAGTTTAAAAGTGACAGAAGTTTGATCTTTCTCTAACTAGAGAGCCTAGATGTTCTGACCTTAATATTCTTTGCAAAAATAGATTATATTGAAACTGTACATGTGAAAGAAAAAAAGCTGTGAAAGCAAACCTCGAAAACTAAATGCAACCCTAAATGCTTTATAGGAAAAGGAGTTTATATTTTACCTTTAAAATTATCTCTAATAATAGATGGTGTAAAATGGATGGCTGGGCTAATTATCTGATTCAAATTAAAAGATATTAGTGCCTACCTTGTTCAGATAGTTCTGGAAAGTGATTTTTTTCTTTGTTTTAAATTATGCAAATTACCCCCTCTGTTTATTACTTCCATTTGTTAATATAGGTATTGACTTGGACTCCATCAGGACAAAAATAGGGCCTTTTGGAGGTATCTTAAGAAACCCAACTTAGATATCATTTGGGAAGATCTTTAGTGCATTGAAACTTAAATTTTCATGGTTTTAAACTCTAAACTCTGTAGACTCTCCTCCAAGAAAAATTTCAATTTACAGAAAATTGTGCATATAATTTAAGGAATTCACAGACACTCCAAAACCTGATTCCAGATTAAGAATCCCTACTGTCGCAGAAATTAACTTGCTGCTATTTTCCAGCCAAACTCAGGTATTATTTAGCAGGGTCCCTGAGATGTGTGTTGAAATATCAAAAGAGAAAATCACAGAAATAAGAAAAAAATGTTTGTTTAGGGGTCTGTTTCTTTAATATAGAATAGATTAATAGAAGAATCTATAGACTAGACTAATAGAAGAAATAGTTTGAAGATGTTGCAAATATTCTTGAAGTTTGATTACTTGACAACATGATGTAGATACAGGGAAAGTTCTGAAATTCACCTGTATCTCTAAAAAAACCAAATTCATGCATTCACTCATAATACCTGGTTCCCACCCCTTCTTCTCTCTCTGCTTCTCCCCTCCCCCCACCTCTCTCTCTCACACACACACACACCTCAACAGGCATGCCTCCCATTTTTATGCGCTCAGTATTCATTTCATTTATTTTATTTGTGTCACCACTGCTCAGATATTTGAGCAGAACAACCAAAACAAACTCTAAAATTTTCACTGTATTTGAATTAGAGATTGTTCTTGTAGGATTCAAACTCCGTGGGTCCATGCCATACTTATCTTTTTCCAATGTCTAAGGCTGCACATTTTTGGCTACTTGATTCTGCTAGCACAACTCGTTTATTCATTTACAGTCTTTAAAGTGGCCTACGAGGCCTGCACTATCTGCACTCCCCCAGCCTTCTGTCCTACTCTTTACCTCACTCCTCTCCTCTGTAGCTGGCCTCCTTGCTGTTTCTTGAACACACCAGGCCCACCTTGGCCTTTGCCCTTTTATTCCCTCTGCATGGAATACTCTTTCCCCATATATTGGTGTGCCAGTTTGTATGCATTATGTCCCCCAAAATGCCATGTTCTTTAATGCAATCTTGTGGGGGGCAGATGTATTAGTGTTGATTAGTTTGGAACCTTTTGATTTTTGTGAATGACACCTTTGATTAAGGTGTGACCTGTTGATAGATAATTTACATAGAGGTATGGCTCCACCTATTCAATGATTAGTTTACTGGAGCCCTATAAGAACTCAGACAGAAGGAGTGCGGTGCTGCAGCTGAGAGAGATACTTTAGAGATGGCCATTGAAAGCAGACTTTTGCTAGCCCAGAGTTTGCCTGGGAGAAACTAAGAGAACACCCCCAGATGCTTAGAGAGAAATGTTCTGGGAGAAAGCCATTTTGAAATCAGAATCCTGGAGCAGACACCAGCTACATGCCTTCCCAGCTAACGGAGGTTTTCCAGACACCATCCCTGTTCTACAGTGAAGGTAACTTTGCTGGTTTGGGTGTACTATGGCCCCCCAAATGCCATTATCTTGTGGAGGCAGACGTATTAGTGTTGATTAGGTTGGAACCTTTGGATTAGGCTGTTTCCATGGAGATGTGACCCACCCAACTGTAGGTGATAACTCTGATTAGATCATTTCCATGGGGGTGTGACCCTGCCCATTCAGCCTGGGTGTTGATTAGTTTACTAGATCCTATATAAGAACACAAACAGAAGGAACTCAGTGCTGCAGCTTAAAGAGACATTTTGAAGATGACTGTTGAAGGCTGAAATGGACACTTTGGAGAACACCATTTTGAAATGCAACCTGGCGGTGCAGGCGCCAGCCATGTGCCTTCCCAGCTAACAGAGGTTTTCTGGATGCCAATGGCCTTTCTCCAGTGAAGGTACCCTGTTGTTGATAATGTCAGCATTAGCAAACTGGAACAACTGGCTTGACTAACTTCCTCATCTTCAAGTGTTTGCTCACATCTTACACTCCCAATGAGACCTACCCTGATACCCTATTCAGTTATGCCTTCTATTCCATACACCCAGTCCCCTTGTTCCCAAACCCTTTATTTTGTTCTTTATATTTTTTCCATATCACTTACCATCATTTGATACATAATTTATTTATTTTGGTTCATTTTCAAACCTCACCTGTGGCTCCCTGAACACATGCAAAGAAACTAGGATGTAAGCAACATGAGGGATGAAGGCATGGACCTTTGTTTCTTTTGTTCATTGATCGATCCTACATTTCTGTGAGAGTGCCTGGCAGTAGCCATTTAGTGAATATTTTTAAAAAATATCAAATAAGCATATATTACGTATTTAGCTTTTGTCATCCTAAGGAGCTTGCAGCCTAGAAGGAAATACAAGCAAATTATTATCTATTTCTTAAGCATCGTGTATGGGTGCGAGGCATTGGGAAATCATGTTGAACCAAACTCAGCAATCATTAAGATTAGTGATAAGTTAGCATCTGTTCTAATGCTGCCAGAATGCAAAACACCAGGATGGATTGGCTTTTATAAAGAGGGGTTTATTTGGTTACACAGTCACAGTCTTAAGGCCATAAAGTGTCCAAGGTAACACATCAGCAATTGGGTACCTTCACTGGAGGATGGCTAATGGTGTCTGGAAAACCTCTGTTAGCTGGGATGGCATGTGGCTGGCATCTGTGCCAAAGTTCTGGGTTCAAAATGGCTTTCTCCCAGGACGTTCCTCTCCAAATGCTGCAGTTCCTCAAAAATGTCACTCTTAGTTGCTCTTGGGGCATTTGTTCTCTCTTAGCTTCTCTGGAGCAAAAGTCTGCTTTCAGCAGCCGTCTTCAAACTGTCTCTCATCTGCAGCTACTGTCTCAGCTTCGGTGCATTCTTCAAAGTGTCCCTCTTGGTTGCAGCTCCTCTTCAAAATGTCACTCTCAGCTGTAGTGGTTTCATTCTGTTTGTCAGTTCATTTATATGGCTCCAGTAATTTAATTCAGACCCACCCTGAATGGGCAGGGCAACACCTCCATGGAAATTATCCAATCAGAGTCATGTCCCACAATTGGGTGGGGCACATCTCCACAGAAACACTCAAAGAATTACAGTCGAATTAACACTGATAGGTCTGCCCACGCAAGATTATATCAAAGATGATGGTGTTTGGGGGGACATAATACATTCAAATCAGCACAGCATCTATATGTGAGATTCAATGGGACCATAGTTGTGAGGGGTCAAGGAAGGCCACCAGAGACAGATGACCCTTGGAAATTAGGAGACTGTGGGGTCAATTTTGGTGGGGAACAGCATTCTGGATAGAGGGAACTGCATCTGTGCTTAAAGGCTGTTGTGGTCTTAATATTCATTCCCAACTTAGTTTCTTATTTCTTGGCTTTTGTCACTGACACCTTCTGCACACTAGCTGGCACTTGCTGTGAGGACTCCTCTCTAAACAGAGGTCTCAGACTTTAGCCTTTAGGTGAATTTTTATAACCTACCTAGTGTTTAAAAGCATTTTAACCAAAATTTAAATTTAGGACATTTTTACACAGGCATGTGTTCCAGTTTGCTAATGCTGCTGGAATGCAAAACACCAGAAATGGATTGGCTTTTATCAAAGGGGGTTTATTTGGTTACACAGTTACAGTCTTAAGGCCATAAAGTGTCCAAGGTAAGTCATCAGCAATCGGGTACCTTCACTGGAGAATGGCCAATGGTGTCTGGAAAACCTCTGTTAGCTGGGAAGGCACATGGCTGGCATCTGCTCCAGAGATCTGGTTTCAAAATGGCTTTCTCCCAGAATGTTCCTCTCCAGGCTGCAGTTCCTCAAAAATGCCACTCTTAGTTGCTCTTGGGGCTTTTTTCCTCTCTTAGCTTCTCCAGAGCAAAAGTCTGCTTTCAACGGCCATCTTCAAACTGTTTCTAATCTGCAGCTCCTTTCTCAGCTCTTGTGCATTCTTCAAAGTGTCCCTCTTGGCTGTAGCAAGCTCACTCCTTCTGTCTGAGCTTATATAGTGCTCTAGTAAACTAATCAAGGCCCACACCAAATGGGCAGGGCCACACCTCTGTGGAAATTATCCAACCAGAGTTATCACCTACAGTTGAGTGACTCATGTCTCCATGGAAACCCTCAAAGAATTACAATCTAATCAACACTAATAGGTCTGCCCACACAAGATTGCATCAAAGATAATGGAGTTTTGGGGGACATAATGCATCCAAACCAGCACAGCATGTCTGGCTTCTCTTTAAAAATATGATTCCATGGCAGGCTACATTGATAAGACAAACAAATTTACTCTAGCTAATGCTATGATAGCTTATCAGTTTAGCATTTGTTTTTTTTTCTTTGCTACTTTGATATTATACTTTACTCATGGTATTTAATTAGGTTAAATTCACCTCCTTAACATCCTCTGCATCTAATTGATTCTCCCATAAGAGGGCTTTGTTTTCTTGTAAAACTCTTTTATGTCTTAACAGGATTAGGTATCACTGCATCCTAAAGCTAATTAATTATTGTATGAATGGATTGGTGATTTTCAGCTGGCTGATATGAAAATAGATTTCTATTGGTTTTAAAAAAAATCAAGATGTAATGTTATATTGTTTGAAGGTACTATGAATCATCCCCATTAACTTGTGGGGTGTTTGGTCATGTACAGCATAGTTCTTGGTACTTTGGGGGAGATTTTAAACTTTAAAGCTATGTATAAATGATAAGCAGCTCTTGTTTTTATTTGCATAGACATCAATAATGTTGCCATATAGAAAATATATCATATAGAGTGTCAAAATAGAATACATACATTTTGGGCTAATAAGGAAAAAATTCAGTTCAGAAAAAAATTACATGTAATTGCAAAGTTTCAAACAAAGAAAATGCTGCAGTAGGTCAATTCAGTATGTACTAAAAATGCAATAATCATTTCTACTTCAAGAAGATACCTCAAATACATTTAATTATGATAATTTACATTTCACAAAATACCTTTGATGTCCTTTTATGCCTTATAAAGTCAGTTTCTACAATTCTCTCTAATTACATCAATTTTTCATGAATCCTAGATAAACAGTCTCATTACTTACTATAAAACTGTCTCTGATGGAGGTTCCATACAGGAAATAATGAGTGTTCAGCTCCCTTTTTAGAGAGATAAGGCTATTTTATAACTGTAATCCAAACAGGGGTTTCTTTTATATTCTACCACCATTTATTGAATCCATCTACATCCAGATACTGCGTGGATGTTAGGGAGACAATGATGACCAAATAAAGAGTGAGATAGATGGATGTGTAAACACATGCACACACACACATATTTATCTCTAATAGAGCATGAGAAGTGCTTTGATAGTGTCATGGACATTGCAAGAATACATAGGAGAGAGCCTAATTCACATTGGGCCAAAGGAGAGGAAGTTGAAGAGAAAAGGCTTCCTGGAAAAAGTGATCCCTAAATTGAATGTTAAGGGATATGTGTTACTGTGTTAGTGGGTGAGTAAGATGGGTATGAGAGAAAGGTGTTCCCCAATGGTCTAAGTATCCAAATTACATGCCAGTGAGAGGGCTATAATTAGCTGGTCCATTTTGTGGATGCTCTTATAATAAAAAGCAATAATCAAAATTTAAAAGATATGTGAAAACACAGGTACAAAAGCAATTTACTCTAACAGGAAGACACCGGGGAAGTTTAACCAAAACCATTTCAATTATCTTAATCTTCTTCAATTATACCTCAAATAATTGCTGTAGGTATCAACAAGGTAAGACAAGAATAAGACCATAAAATGAGTAAACTATTGTAAATTGCCTTATGTACATATAATTATGGAATTCCACAGTGTTACAGAGTACTTCCAAAGAGATCTGTTCTCAAAATTACAGTGTATTTTCATAGTTCTCTTATTTGGCTTTCACTTGTGGCTACCAGAAGTACAGGAGTTCTTTCTACATGTGGCAGTTTGAAACTGTATGTGCCCCAGAAAAACATGTTTTTAAAGTTAATCCATTCCTGTGGGTGTGGACCCATTGAAAGCAGGATTTTTGATGAGGTGACTTCAGTGAAGGTGTGACTCACCTCATTCAGGAGGGGTCTTAATCCTCCTACTGGAATCCTTGATAAATGGGATGAATACAGAGAGAGGAAGCCACGGAAGCCAGAAGCCATGAGACAGAAGAGTACAAGATTGCTGGCAGCTGGTCTTCAGGAAGAAAGCATCGTCTTGATGAAGACATGATTTGGACATTTTCACAGCCTCAAAACTGAAAGCTTGTAATAAGCTAACAAACTCCCACTGTTAAAAGCCAATACAGTTCATGGTATCTGCTTTCAGCAGCCTAGAAAACTAAAACACCATATAGACCAAGTGGAAAGCAAAACAACAGAAAATGTGAAAAACCTGTAAGACAGTGCTTCTCCAAATTGTCCTGAAAAGCACAGATTTAAAATAAGTCACTCTTTTATAGAACTGTGTGATGCTTAATTTACAAGAGCAAGATGGGGAAGAGATTTTCCCCTGAATAAATTCTGGAAAGATCACTTGCTCTCAACATCATTTTCTCACTACAGTGTCACAATGCTTTAAGTATTTTGATACAAGCCTACTATTTTAGATTCCCTTTTCATTCTGGAAGGAGTAACAGGATGGTGGTTGGAGAAGGGGGTGGGGTGGGGAGATGTGTATGGAGAATAGAAGATGTGGATCAGATAAAAGACAAACTCAATTTTTATCAGCTTTTATCTGATTAAAGTAAGAAATAATACAGGCTCACTATTAGGATATCTTTTCACAGCAACTTAGATGCTAGGAGGGTGTTTTCTGGAATCACAGACCTCATGTAGAAAGCTGGCTTGACGCTTAATACCTATGCAGTCCTGGGTTTACTTCTTTCTGTGTCTTCTTTTCTTACCTGGAAAAATAAAGATACTGGCATTTCCCTCATAGGAAGACAGTTAGATAGGATAATGCTTGCAACCTAGGTGGCACAGTGCCTGGCACATGGCTGCTACTTATGCTACTGTGGATGTCATGATTATCATTGCTGTCAGTGATGATATTAGTATTCTCACAACAACAGGGAACAAGGAGGGGCCCTGGGACATTATGGAAGCCATAAATGGCAGTGGTACTTTCTGATTTGAGTCCAGCTCTGGGATTATGGACTGTTCATGAATGTGGTCAGGGGAAGGGCTTCCTGCCTTGGGATGTCTTTAGTCTTCTCAAAGCAAGGTGAATTGAGGGCCACATAAGGAAATTGCACAGAAATCACCTTTGGTGTGACCCTGAGGAGGGTTTGCTGTTGTTGTATTTCAGTAGTTGGTTTGTTTTTAATGCCTGTGATGCCATCTCTGGGGGAAGAGTTAGCATGAGTCCAGAAGCAGTGGAAGATGAGTTTGGACTAGTTTTCCAGTAGCACAAATGGACAACATGAAATTATAAACATGCCCCCCACCCTGGCCCTCTGGTGGCAAGTGATGTGCATTTGTCACATGCCAGGGTAGATTTAATGCATGGTCCATATAGTGAAGCCATGTTTTTGTTTGTTTTTCTGCTAAGTTAGCTGGTCTTTGGCACCATATCAATGGACAAGACTCTATGGCTTTATTTTGATCCCAACTCAGCTAAAACTTACCCAGTTTGGGTGGATCCCTATCTATGAATTTTTTAAATCCCTGGCAACTGTACAAGAAGTCTTCCAGCATACCTCCCAGAGGAAATAGAAAACATTTCTTGCCAAGTAATTACTCACTTTATTTACAATTTTGGCCAAAATGAGAACATATTTCAAAGATGAGTTGTTAAAATTACTCTGTAGGTTTCATATAGTCTATGATGTTGACGTCTATGGATCATCTTTATTTCATTTTAATATTTTCCAATCTTTTATTTATAGCTGTACTATCTGGGATTTTACCAAAAGAATGGCTTAAGCTTTTTTCATAAAAAAATGTAACTTGAAGGAGATGACATTTTTAATGTTGCTTTCAATTATTTTTCATTTTTGGTGTTTCTGTTTGTGCTAGTTTTGACATATTATGTCCCACTAAAAGCCATATTCTTTAATGCAATCTTGTGGGGGCAGACATATATTAGTGTAGATTAGGGTGGAATCCTTTGATTGAGCATTTCCATGGAGATGTGACTCAATCTACCATGAGTGAATGGTTTGATTGGATTATTTCCATGGATATATGGACCCCACCCATTCAGGGTGTGTCTTGATTTAATCATTAGAGTCCTATAAAAGAGCTCACAAACAGAAGGACCTCAGAGCAGTTGAGAGGGACATTCTGAAGACCAGATGAGAGAGAGATTTTGGAGATGGCCGTTGAAAGCAGACTTTTGCTGACACTTTGGAGATGCTAGCCCAGTGTTTGCTCCGGAGAAGTTAAGAGAAAACAACATGCCCCAAGAGCAACATTTTGAAGAACTCACAGGAGCTGAGACAGTAGCTGGAACACAAGCCAGGATCAGAAGATGCCAGCCACATGCCTTCCCAGCTAACAGAGGTTTTCCAGACACCATTGGTCTTCCTTCAGTGAAGGTATACGTGGATTGATGCCTTAATTTGGACATTTGCATGGCCTTCAGACTGTAAATTTGTAACCAAATAAATCCCTTTATAAAAGCCAGTCCATTTCTGGTATTTTGTACAACAGCAGCATTAGCAAACCAGAACACTGTTTTATCGTCCAGAACATATTCATTAGAAGTTGTCTAAAAAAATTCTATTGAGGTTTCTTTGGCCAAGACCATTTGATGGATATATGCAAACAGTTTTACAGGATGTGGATGCTCATATACTTATCCTTCATATTGAGGAATATGTTGCCTTAACTTAATTTTAATTTTCAGATTTCATGTTAACATATCTCTCTGCATTTCTAAAATAAGTATTTCTGAATAAAGGATAAAACAATGCATGCAGATTTGTTTTTTCTCTTACATTCCTGCCTTAATTTGATGACCAAATACAACTTTTAAGTGCCATTGATATATCTCTAATATTGCCTGCATTTTGGAGACTGTTGTGCAATTTATATTTTATTGTCACCATATTTTCTGAACTAAAAAAACATCAAGGGACATGGATTTGACATAATTTTACTGCAGCCCCATGTCATATTTCATCTCTTCTTAATAAGCACCCAATTAACATGCCTGGACCTCTATTGAGATAGTGTATCAGAATAATTTTCCCTCACCTTTATATTGCCTGGGACCTTTCTTAAAATCTTATTCACACTACAGAGTTTTTACATAAACAGATGAAGAAAGAGCTTAAAATTTTCCAGGAGTACAGTACACTGAATAACAGTAATATAGTAACCAACATTTAGTGAATGCTCTCTGGTCCGGGTGCTCCTCTAAATAATTTATATGTATTAACTCATTTAGTCTTCAGAGCAACCCTGTGACCTAGATAGTATTTTACCAGTAAGACAGCTGAGGCACGGAGAGCTTAAAATATTTTGCCCAAGGTCACATAACCTGTATCTCAGAGCCAGAATTAAACTGACAGTGGTTGTATTAGTTTTCTGTTGTTGCTGAAACAGATTACCACCCGCTTAGTGGCTTAAAACAGCACAAATTTATTATCTTACAGTTGTGGAGGTCAGAAGTCTGAAACAGGTTTCACTAGGCTAAAATCAGTGTGTCAGCAGGGCTGTGTTCATTTCTGGAGGTTCCAGGGGAGAATCCATTTTCTTGCCTTTTCCAGCTTCCAGAGGCTGCCTGCATTCCTTGGCGCATGGTTCTCTTCTATCCTCAAAGCCAGCAATGACCGGCTGAATCGTTCTCACATAGCGTCACTCTGACACTCTCTTCTGTCTCCCTCTTCCACATTTAAGAACCTGTGTGATTACATTAGGCCCACCTGGATAATCCTAGGAAATCTCTTTGTTCTCTAAAGTCAGCCGATATTAACCTTAGTAATACTTGCAACCTATATTCAACCTTGCCATACAATATATTGATATAGGAAGTGTTATTCTTCCTCCCACAATGGTGATTTATTGCTTCTTCAATTTAGCCTATTTTCAACATCTCCAATGCATTGTGGCAACATAGTAGAAGATATTTAACTTTAGGTTGGGTTCCCCAGAAGCAAACTTGGAGATCAAGATTCTAATGCAAGTGATTTCTTTAAGAAGTATGTTTCCAGGTAAAAGAGAGAGGGAAGTAAGTAAGCAGGACTAAGAAGGGGAGGAAGCCAAGCAAGGGTGTGATGTCAGGCAAAGTCACACGGAGTATAACTTTGGCTCAGCCCTTCAGGGACCACCCTAAAAACTGTAGTTACACTTCGGAGCTTCATTGCCCTTACTGAGGGCAAGGGGACTGAAATATTATATATATTCCTGCACCCCAGTCATTGGTTAAGTGGTACCCCTGACCACATAAATCTCCAGGCATTTTCTGTTCTCCTATAGACAAGTAGATTCAGGTTCTCTGAGGGCATCCCCCGCTCCCCTCCCACCCCCATAAGGAGACCCAGCTACAGGGTTTTGGGAGTGAAAGCACATCATGAGCCTGTATGCACTTAAAGGGTAAATGTATTGAAGGGGAAAGGGGTGGTGTGCTGACTGCAATAGCACTGCAATCCTCTACCCATCTCCTTACCTTCCTACATCACATTAGACATTGTGAAAAGATACTGGTATCAAACAATAGCACTTACCCTATTTACTGATGGAAATTAGAGACTACAAAAATAACTACAGACAGAACCCATCGGCCTGTCAATAACCATGCACTTATTTATTCAGAGAATCATTTAAAAATATTATTGTATATGTAACACATTGCCAGGTGTGTTGTATAAGAATAGCACCTTCCTCAGGATGTCAATATTAAGACAAGATGTACAAACAACATAAGATTTAAAAAATGAGACTAAAATTCAGTATTCTGTAAATTGACTCAATCAGTAATTCCTACAGGCTTTGAAAGTACAGAGCAGCCACTTTGGTGTGGGAAAGCTCAATGACTTTTTCAGCTATAAAGCAGTGATCTTAACACCTACCTCATCAAAGGATGATCAAAATCAAGAGGATTTTGATGGGGGCTAAATGTAATAATGCAGTGTGAGGACTGCTGGCATAATGCCTGGAACAAGGTAACTGCTCAATAAAGTTTAGCTGAATCTAATTCAGCTAAATCTTTGTGTTTAACTCAAGCACAATCTACGCTATGCACAGGCAGGCAAAAATAATATATATCATCTAGGAATAGGATGATTTAAGAAGATTACATGAGTTTGAAGGCCTCTTTTTTTTTCTTTACATGAAATAGCATCAGGGTGGTCATTAGTTTTAAGTCACCAGTTAAGTAAATAAAATGCAAATCCTAGGACTTATTTTTTTTTTAGGTATTTCTCAGAGGGAGGAAAAACAAGTCTTAGTAAAATTAATTTAAAATCAGCCCTTAATTCTGTGACCAAATGAGCCATCTTTTATCATGACTTAAAAGACTATATATAGCCCATAAATGATGTCTGTGTTCTGTGTTTATATATATATATTCATATTTTATATATGAACACAGGTTGGTTTATTGTTGAATGTTATTTTAGCAACCAAACGAATGAGGAAGTAAAAGATATATTCCATTTCTCTGAAGGAATTACTTTTATGTTGATATTTTAATTGTCAGAGACTGTAGAGTTAGTTATAAGGGAAGACAATTTGGGCAACAATTCGTGTCACCTTATTTCTGTAATAAGCATCAACGCCTAGACCAGTGCATACCCAGTTCCCTTCAACATAACTTAATCCTTTATCTGGTGAAATAACAGTTTCCCTTTGCTGAAATCTTGCAGTTGTTTATGAAAATATATATACTTTTGATCACCCTGGAGGGAGGAAAAAGGAAATTATTAAGACCACCTCTGCTGAGACTTTTATTAGACATTATTTTAATAATTTTCCATTATGATATTTATAATTATCTTGAAGGAGGGAATATATGCCTGGTGCAAAGAGATGGCCCAAGTAATATTTGAGGGTTCCTTTTGAATCTGGAATCCTAGAAGATTTTCTTCCTTAAAGAAATAAGTGCAAGAAATGAAAACATCTTATTTCTCTGTGAACTAAAAGAGATTACTATAATTCCTCCCTTAATTTATGCCTCATGGTCAGTGATACAAAATCTGATAAAACAAAGGCTATCATCCTTTTTTGGAATTTAACTCTTCTTCCTACCTACTTGTGATCTTTTGATTTTTAAAAGCCAGCCCAAATCCCTATCGCATACCTTAAACAGAAATTAACTCAAAATGTATCAAAGACCTAAACATTTTTAAAATAAACTCTTAGAAGAAAATGTAGGGAAATATCTTTAAAATATTGGGGTAGGAGCAGTTTCCTATACATTATATCCAAAGCAAAAGCAGTGAAAGAAGAAATAGATAAATGGGATCTCTACAAAATCGAATACTTTTGACCATCAAAGGACTTTGTCAAGAAAGTAAAAGGACAACCTACTCAATGGGAGAAAATATTCAGAAACCACATATCTCATAAGGGTTTAATATTCAGAATATATAAAGAGATCCTACAATTCAACAACAAAAAGAGAACCCAATAAAAAAAAAATGGGCAAATAGGTACTTTTCCAAAGAGAAAATACTAATGGCTTAAAAGCATATTAAGAGATGCTCAACTTCACTAGCTATTAGGGGGATGCAAATCAAAACCACAATGAGATACCTTTCACACCTACTAGAATGGCCATTATCAAAAACTTAAGAAAATTACAAGTGCTGGAGTGGATGTGGAGAAATAGGTACACTTATTCACTGTTGGTGGGAATGTAGAATGTAGAATGGTGCAGCCACTTTGGAAGGCAGTTTGGCAGTTCCTCCGGGAGCTGAAGTAGAGAATTGCTACATGATCCAGCAATCTCGTTACTGGGAAAATCAGAAGAACTGAAAGCAGGGACACGAATAAACACTGATGTTTATAGTGGCATTATTCACAATTGCCAATAAATGGAAACTGCCCAAATGTACATTAGGTGATGAGTAGATAAACAAACTGTGGTATATAATATATATATGATAGAATATTATGCAGCTATAAGAAGGAATGAAGTCATGATGCATGCAAAAAACGTGGATGAATCTTGGGGGCATTATGTTGAACAAAATAAGCTAGAAACAAGAGGACAAATATTGTATGGTCTCACAATTTGAACTAACTATAGTCAGCAAACTCTGGGAGTTAAATTTGAGAGCGTCGGTTATCAGGAGATAGAAAGAGGGTAGAGATAGGGTAATTGAGCTTAAGGAGTACATAATGTTTAACAAAGTTGATTGTAAATGTTCACAAATGGATAGCACAATACTGTGTGATAGTAGCACAATACTGTAAATATAATTAACAAAGCTGAGTGTGAGTGTGGTTGAAAGAGGAAGCTAAGGTCATGTATGTCACCAGAAGGAAAGCTAGAGAAAACCTGGGAATGTATAACTTAGTGAAACCTAGAGTGGATGATGACAGTGGTTAATTGTACAGATATAAGAAAGTCCTTACATGAGCTAGAACAAAAGTACATCACTATTACAAGGTGTTAATAATAGAGTGGTATATGGGAAAAACTACAATTAATGCAAACTAAGGTCTATAGTTAACAGTAACATTGTAATATTCTTTCAATAATTGTAACAAAAGCACTATACCAAAGCTAAATGTCATTATTGGGTGGGGTAGGGGTGTTATAAGGGGTATGGATTTTGGGGGGAAGAAATGAGAATGTTTAAATATTGATTGTGGTGGTGAATGCATAACTGTGTGATTATAGCAGAAGCCACTGATTGTACACTTAGGATGGATTGTATGGTGTGTGAATGAAACTGTTTAAAAAAAAAAGGCCAACCAAAATGTGTAATATTCTTCATTATGTTTCTGGAAAAATGTGGAGAACTTAATATATTTTTAGTTTCACTTGACTAGAGTTTGGATTCAGTTTGATTTGATCTGTATCAATGGCATTTTTTAAAAAATTAGTCCGTAAACACTGTGGATGACTCAGAACATACAGATGCTCTTTTAAGAACCAGTGGAAAGTCTTTTCTCATTTATATCTTCTTAATATCTTAAAAGGAGGAGCTCATCAAATTTATATGCAAAGTAGATGGTTGTTTTAGTGTTTAGCAAAATTAAGAGACAATAGCTTTCCTTTATTACGTACTAGAGGAAGCACGCATCTGGGTCTAAATTGTCTCCAATTTGAGAGGAAAGCACAAGTTACCATGTCTGTAACAGTTCTTAAATTTGCTGGATTACTTGTCTTTTACAGTTGACTCTTCTTGAACACATCTTCAGGAAGTAGGCAATAGGTCTTGGTCTATTTTGAAACTTAACCTGGGTTAAGGATGAGATAATAACTCTGAAGTGTGATGCAGCATTAAGGTATTATATGACCAAGTTCTCCTTGGCTTTGTAGCATGTAACACAGTGCTGTGCAGAGTTGCAGGGGAGGGTCGGGTGGAGTTTGTAGCTCTTTTCTTAGTTTTCCTTTGAAATCAGCCAGAGATTTTTATCTGTTTCATTTGTTTATTTTCAATGCTTGTTTTTAAAACAGCATAGACTCTCCACACTGTTAATTCATGGGTGTTTAATGAAGGCCCATTAGGTGTCCTGCACTTAAAAAGGCATGTTGGAGATGGAAAAATAACTGATTATATAGCATGGCTTGTTTGTTGCCTACAGTTGCCAGATAAAACACAGGACATCCAGTGAAATTTGAACTTCAGGTATATGACAAATACTTTTTTTTGTAGAAGTATGTCCAATGCAATATTTACTAAATCTGTATTTTTACTTCCTAAGTCTGGAAGTGTTTTCCTACAGAAACTCACAATTTGGTTAGAGAGAAAACTTCATACATGAAGTCATTAGGGAGCAACATAAGATAGCATGTGAGTAAGATCAAAATTGTGTAGGTCAGCACTTGTTAACTTTTTTTCCCCTGTTGCACAGATCATTGATGGCCCTCATGAGAAGCATTAAGATCTGCAGCACATGTTTGGAGTTAGGGGTAGTTCCTGGTTACTTCTCCAGTTTCTTTTCAGTTCAAGAAAGCAAATTGCAACAACTCTTAGGAGAATGTCTTCATTATGGTGATAATTCTGAAGCCACTCTAGTCGCTATATATTTTTAAGTTAATTATTCAAAAGCATCCTTCAGCTATTGTTGGTAACAAATTAGTTGCACAACTGATCTTTCCACATTAGTGTGTGTGTGGAATTGGCCCCTTGCTTTATCTTTAAAAGTCATTGGATGTCCTGATCCCCTAGAATCAGCGGGGATCAGAGGAGTTCCAGAAGGTTTCCCGGGGGGTATTAGACTTGAGTGAGGTCTTGAAAGCAGAGATAGGATGCAGATAAGTAGCAGGATGTGAAAATTTGCAATGGGATAGCCATTTCTTACTAGAAGAACCAGAACAAGTTACCTCAGAAGTAGAAATATTCTCTCAACTTCTTTAAGGTCAGGCATACCAATAGATGGATTAGCTAAAAAATCCTTTTTTGATGAAGTAGAACATTTAGGCAAAGACCTAAAACATGAGGAAAGATCCAGCTGTATCTTCTCTATCTGTTCTGCTATATTTTAATTGCTAAGCCACAGTCAAAAAACTCAAATATATAATGAAATTTAAACTGTTAATTTAAATATTTTATATTCTATTAGTGTGAGAGTCTGAGGAATGACATTTTTGCACAAAATCTGCTGAGCAGTGAGAGTCATTTGGGAAATTTTCTACCTCCACAATGTCTCAAAATATTTGCAGTAAAATGAGAGAGATTATTATATGTGTTTTTTTCTGAAATAATCTTTGTAAACAATCACTTGAACTTTTAAAATGTTATATTTTATCTCATGGCCCGAATGCCCTAAATAGATTACCTGGGTAGTCCTGAAGTCTTAAAAGTAGCAGCCTTTTAAATAGCATGGTGAGAATGCATGAGCAAATTCTTATTACTTAAAGTAATGAAGGTCAGTCTCTTAAGACTCCATGTGCCATAGATTTTCAGTACCAATGTGTTGTTCTCCAAGGTTGTTTTCGGGTAGTATTTGACAGTCCAAACATTCTGCTAGTTACTGTTAATCTTGATTCAGAAACCATAAATAGAATAGAAAATATGCCTTGGTTTGTGAAATAGAGTGTGGCTGGCATAATCACTTAGGCTGTACGAGCATGGTAGAAAATATGGTGAAGTAACTGAATTTATACAGTGTAGCATGGATCTGGTTGGCACATGTTCTGGGGTCCAGTGGTAATTTTAGAACATTAACATAGGGAGGAAGGCAAATGTTGAGTTTAGTTCTTCTGGTCCTGTATATGTTCCTTCTCATATTCTACCCTTCTCTCTTTAAACTCTTGAAGAGGATTGAAGATGTTAAAAGATCCATTAGTGCAATGAAATTATACCAAGGAAGCCCTAGATGCACTACAAGGGATCATTTTTAATCTCTAAGAAAGCTGGTAAAATAATCTTGTGAAAAGATTTGGGAATATATGTGGTCTCTCAGAGATCTGTGTCTGACACCCTGCAGGGTCTATTGTGATGACAGGGCAGCACTCCTCTCCTGTCCCTGTTTCATCTTCGAGTAATGACCTGTCAAGTTTGTCTAGGTGTGGTTGGCTTAGGATTTGGCCCAAATCTCACTGCCCAAGTGGATCACATTTTGCTTTGTCAAGTATAATGTGGCCAATTGTTTCTCTTTCAGCTTACTATAAATAAACAGGGAAAAAGAACAGCTAGTTTATTTCTCTTCTAATATTGTTCGCTAAATTGTTGTAGAGTTAAAACCTGGTGCTAGTCCATTCACCAGATTATAGTTTATTATTATAAAAAGCTGCCTTTTGAAAATGTACATGAACAGTGAGCATAATTTTCTTCCTATGGATTAAATAGCCATTATAATGATATTGAAAGTATCTAAAATGGAATTTCATATTAATTTGGAGAAACAAGGATAATTTTACTGAGTATATTTCTGTGTATAATCATACAATCAGAAAGGCATCACAGGTCCAAAGGAGCATGGCTAGAAACATAACCATAACCAAGAGATGCAGTAGGCAGATTCTGGAAACCACGTTATTTCCCTGAACAAAAATTTGGATATGCTCTTTTTTCTCCCATCCTATCATTTTCCTAATAAGATGGCTGCAGGAAAGCTGGGACTAGCTTCTAGAAATGTTTCTATCAATCCGAACAAAGGGAATACAACCAGCTTATTTTTCCAGATTTTCTTGGAAAGGAAAATATATGGTTTTACCTCTGACTGACTCACTATTTATCTAGATATAAAATGCCTTATCCCAAAAAGACTTAACATGGTGTTAACAACAGTAACTGCAGCAGCAGCAGAACTCTCCTTTGTGGGTCATAAACAACCCTGTCAAAGAGCTTTGGATAGTGGTTGCCCGTCTGTCCTGTCCCTGTTCTGTACCCTGCCACTTCTTCCTTCTCAGTGTCTGAGCTGTGCCTCTTGAGAGCAAAGAGCAGGGCCATAAGGCACCATGTGTTGATGGAGAATGCAGTACTGATCAGCTTTTAGAGGACATGGTCAAGGGTTGAGGATGCCTGTTCAGAGCTATTTTTATAATCTATTGAGAATCTTCCCAATTCACACAGGTTTTGTTTAAGTTTTGTTTGTTTTCTTTTGATTTTAGAAAGATGGAGAGAGGGACAGAAAAAAGGGAGGGAGTAAGAAAAAAAATTAATACTCTGAGAAAAAATATATGAAGAAATTAAGGCAGAGGGGGAAATGAAGAGAGGAAGTAGGAAGAGAGAATGAAACCAACATTCACAGGTCCAAGATGCCTCTAGAACTGGGCTATGGTTTGGAGCTATGTTTCCCAGCAAGCGGTGAGAGAAGCACTCAGTTATGTGTAACACAGAATGCATAAAACAGAAACAGATTGCCCAAAAGAAGCGTGGAGTTCACTCACTTTGCTGTTACCGCCCAATGCTGCAGTGTTGTTATCCTCTATGGTTGCTTACATACAGAACTGCACATGCTGGGGGTATGCAGGACTGCATCCACTCATGGAAGCTGAATTACCTAACAAAGGCAGTGACCAAAGTGAACTGCATTCCCTTGGGCTGATGAAGAACCCAACCAGGTATGGCCTAGAAATGTCCTCTCATGCCAAGTGCTGGATTGTCCCGGAGATTCTTACTGAATCTTTATCACCCTACAATGTGGGTGATCATAGTGCCATTTTTACAGATGGGTAAACCTAAGCTCAGTGAGGTTAAGTAATGTATTTAAAGATATATAGCTAGCAGGGGCTGGAACTGTGTGTATTGGACTCCAATGCCCACGCTATGTCACACAATACAGGGGATTGCAGAGGGAAGAGGAAACAGTGTGATAGGGAAAGTATTTTCTAGGTGCAATTTCATATACATCTGCTTTAAATTAGAAGATTTATGTAGAACATGTGGCACAGTACCTGGTACATGGTAAGTGCTGAAAGATATGAGCTGATACATTAACACTTTTAATAATTTTGCACCCTTGGCCATGTAATGACAGCTTGTGTTGACATTGTTACTCAGGATTATAGGATTTGTTGATAACAAAAGATAGTATGTATTGTCATGTTTCTCTATTCTTATTAACGTAATAAAAATAGTATTCATTTTTTAATCACTTTATTGCTTTGACAATATAATGCAGGGAGTTAGGATCTGAAAGATGATCTTGGTTGTGTATGTCAATGGGAATGTTTTAATCCTATCTAATTTTAGGCTTTCTCTAGATATAAATAGCTCGTTCTTGAGGATCAAGGTAAAATGCCTCCATGTGGAAAAGTTTCCTGGATATACTTTTGTGCAGTGTTATTTGAGAGCTCACCACTTTTATCTTGTGTTAAGTAGTTTAGACCTCTCTCTAGGGACCTCTGTGAACCAACTCCTGCCCACCCCTCTAGCCTAATCTCTCATCACTCCCTAACACTGACTTAGTGCTCCAGTGACACAGAAGTGTTTGTAGTTCCTCCACTACTTCTCAACTCTCTGCTTTTGCTCACAGGATCCTCTCTGCCTAAGATGTCTGCCCAGTTCCCACCCCTCTCCACCACACCCTACCCCTTACCTTACCTGGCTAGATCATTCTCTCAGACTCAACACAACCATCAGTTCTTCCAGAAGGCTGTCCCTAAACTGCTCACTAACAAGACAGTACCAGCTGCTTTACTCTGGGTTCTCGGCATGGCATTGCACATTTCATTTTAATTACAATTACATTTTATTATAATTACTCGAGGCATCTGCATTTTCCTTTCCCCCTGCCCTCTGCCTAGATATACATTCTTTATGTGAGAAAACTAAGGCCTTAACTACTGCAGGGAAAAGAATCATCCATGACAGAGAACAGTATGTATCATTTCACCATATTTGGTGTTGGTGATCCATTTCCTTTGATGATTATACACATTGCCTTATTTTTTGTTAGTGGTTCTTCTTGACTTTTGGGAATGCGTGTTGGCAGAAGTACTACTGAGAAAGACTGTTTACCTGCTTAACCAAGACATCATCTTGGGGAAAAGCTTTTTTCAGGTTTTCCTTATCTTATTGAATTCTAAATGCCTTCCCATGTCTTATTTCTTCCCACTTACTACTTGACACTGCCAGAGGGATCCTCTTAAAGCTTACGATGATGTCACCTTGCATACCCTTAAATAAATAGTTAAAATGTACAAATGTCACAGCCTAGTATTCTCTGTCTTCTACAATTGGCCCCAGCCTAGCTCCCTAGCTGAATAGTCCATATGCCCTTAGTCCAGTCTGGTTCTAGCAAAGCTGAATTTCTCAACATATCCCATCCTTCATGCTAGGCCCTCTGTTTAAAACATTGCTCCTTCTATCACTACAAAAACAAATATATCAATATTTAAGATCTAATAAATGTTCTCCTCTTTCACATAACTATTCCTAAGGCTTCTATCTGCACACTGTTTCTTTCTTTTCCTTCCAGATCCATTCATATATACTTAGGTTGCAGGATTTTTCACTTTTTCCCTTGTATTTTAGTAATTTTTGTGCTTCTCACATAAACTCTCCCACCTTCAATTCTTCCCATCTGCAAAATAGAGATAAGAATATGCAGCATATGTGTATAATAGTTGCTTTTTTGATTTGCAAGTAACAAAACCCAATTCAACCTGGTATGAGTCAAAAAGGGAACCTATTGGATGGATAATGAGGTACCCTCTGGACCCATGGTTCCCTGGACCTAGTAAAAAAAAAAAAAAAAGGAACAGCAAATTGAAAGAAGCATGATTCTCTCTCTCTCATTTGAACTTTACTATGCACATCTTTTTCGTTCTTCTTTCTTGCTGCAGGCTTGTTTTCTCCACTTTCCACCTGTATATTAAGAGGTGGCTCAGCTAGAGCTCCCAAGTTTTTCTTGTCCTCAGGTACAACTGTTTCTGATCCCAGTTCCCCCCTAAAGAGGGATCCATCCTTTGTCCAGTCAGTTGTGACCACAGAGCCTAATGGCAAAGAAAAGGTTTATCAAAGGCTCATCTAGGTGGACTTGGAATAAAGAACATTCATAGAGAAGGGTGAGAGGATAGTGATCTGGGAGGATACACTAAAAATGTTTTTATTATAGGATAGCTGTGAGGATAAAATATGACTATTTATGGTGCAGGCTTGTGGTACCTAGAGATATGCTACCTGGATTTGCATCCCTGCTTGGGCATTCATTGGCTTTTTGGCCTTGAGAAGATTGCTTAACCCCTGTGTTCTAGTTTGCTAATGCTGCCGGAATGCAAAACACCAGAAATGGATTGGCTTTTATAAAGGGGGTTTATTTGGTTACAAAGTTACAGTCTTAAGGCCATAAAAGTGTCCAAGGTAAGTCATGAACAATCAAGTACCTTCACTGGAGGATGGCCAATGGTGTCCAGAAAACCTCTGTTAGCTGGGAAGGCACGTGGCTGGCATCTGCTCCAAGTTCTAGTTTCAAAATGGCTTTCTCCCAGGACATTCCTCTCTAGGCCACAGCTTCTCTCCAAAATGTCACTCTCAGTTGTTCTTCTGGCATTTATCCTCTCTTAGCTTCTCCAGAGCAAAAGTCTGCTTTCAAAGGCCGTCTCCATAATGTCTCTCTCAGCTCCTGTGCTTTCTTCAAAGTGTCCCCCTTGGCTGTAGCTCCTCTTCAAAAGGTCACTCACAGCTGCACTGAGTTCCTTCTGTTTGTCAGCTCATTTATATGGCTCCAGTGATTTAATTTAGACCCACCCTGAATGGGTGGGGTAACACCTCCATGGAAACCATCCAGTCAGAGTCATCACCCACAGTTGGGTGGGGCACATCTCCATGGAAACACTCAAAGAATTACAATCTAGTCAACACTGATACATCTGCCCACACAAGATTACATCAAAGAAAATGGCGTTTTGGGGGACATAATACATTCAAACTGGCACATCCTGTTTACCTCATTTTTTTCATCTGATGAACTAGGAAAGTATAATAGTAATGAAATCACAGTATTGTTGTGAAGATTAAATAAATTCAAATGTGTAAAATCCCTACTACAGAACTTGGCACATAATGATCACTCAGCAAATATCATTACTTGAAATTACTTGCACGGATGCTAATCTAACATTAGCATGAAATAAAGATTTGTTTCTAACCTCTCACACTTGCCTTTACTAAGCTATAAATTTCTTGAGCATAAGGACTATGCCTTATACATCATTGTATCTGTCATGGTGCTTAACATGGTTTCTTACACAGTTTAGATACAGTAATTAGATGGGTGAAGGGATGGATGGATGGATGAATGGAAGGAAGATAGGAAGGAAGGAAGAGAGGAAAGGACGGAGGGAAGGAAAGAAAATAAAAACTGTTTAAATACATTCTGCATTAGGAAAGAAGATTTAGCTAGTTTGTTCATAGAGGATATTAGCCCACAATCTTAAGGACAGATTAATGAAAGTAGGTAAAGCATGTGTCTGATGGAGTGATATGACTGCTCTAGAGATCAAAATAATAGACCGCTATGATTGTCTGGTAGTGATAAGAGTCCTTAAATTTCTTGATTTTGTGATTAAGACTAGAGATGGCATTTCTGATGGCTCAAGCCTAGTGCTGTAGCTGCACATAATTAAAATCACTAGATATCTTCATTAAGTTCCATTAAGACACTATTTAATTAGCAGGATATTTTCTGGGTAGCCTTTTAAGATCTACCAAATGCATGATGTTTTATTAAACTACAAATTGTATTTAGTGAGCATTTTCTTTTGAGCGATTGTAAATGTAGTTAAAGTCTACAAAAGTGATTGTTGAAATACTAAGTAATTAGCTGCTGTGTAGATTCCATTTTTGTTAATGCTGGGAATACATTAATTAAGCTTTGGGGCCTGATTAGATCATCTGCCCTTTGAATGTGGGTGCATAAAACCACAAGAATGGAAGAGAGTGACAGGGCAGTGTTCTTTAAAGTACGCTGGACTTGGGGTTAGATGAATCTAAGTTCATGTCTATGCTGTTACCCAGTTAGGATGGTCAAGTGAAACACCACCTTTGTGACCACAGCCTTAATACTGGCAACAACAGATACTTCCAAGGTCGGGGAGATAGCATGATTAGCAGAAGGTACACAGACGTTGAAAACAGATAAATCTGCGTTATAATTCAGATCTGCCACCTTTTAGGTGTATGACTCCAGGCAAGTTCTTCAATCTCTCTGGGTCTCAGTTTCTTCATCTGTTCAGGGGGTTGGCAAACTTTTTCTTTAAAAAGCCAGGTTGTAAATATTATAGTTTTTGCGTGTCACATACAGTCTCTGTTGCATACTTTTTGCCTTTTTATTTGTGCTTGTTTTATATATATAACTGTTTAAAAATGTAAAAACCATTCATGGTTTGGGAGCTGTACAGAAACAGGCAGCTGACACCAGGTTTTGGCCCATGCACATAGCTTGCTGATCCCATTATCATTGTATGATTAAAATATATCACTTGCAAGCAGCAGCTCATTACATGGCACAGAGAACTGCTCAATAATTGTTTGTTTTCCCAAGTTTCAATGCAGCTAAATATTTTTATCAGTTTCAATTGTGCCAAAGCTGTTAAAAATTGGCCCCACTCTGTTACCATATGTGCCTCTGGTTTATCGGCTATAACATCAGAGTAACAATCCAACTGCCTCCCAGTGTTCCCAGTACTGTAGGTGCTCAACTGATGTTGGTTTGCCAATAGGAAGGGTCATAGTGCACCAGAGCCTCAGTACCCATAGAGAGGTGGCTCTGAAGGCAGTATGATGGTGAAGAATAGAGCAGGAGCATGGTCAGTTCTGCAGGGTCCAGCTCATATAAGGCAAATAGTTTCCAGACATCCCATATCTCTCAGTAACTGTCATGCAAACTGAGATATGATGGGAGTATTGAGTAGAGGGAATAAGGAGAGCCATTGGGAAGTATGCATCAGAAAAGACTTCTTGGTGATACTAATGTGGTAGCTATTAACTTATATTGTTTTTCTTCTTATAATTATCTAGGACGATTCAACAGTTTTCCCTAGCAAATTCACTTTAGTCTCTAAGAGCAAAGGATAAAACAAAATAACAAACCCAGACAACAGGGAGCATATTGGCCCCACACTGGATCCTGCTAGTCTGTTTTTCCTTCCTTTCAGAGATTTTGTATAGGCTTAAGTCTGTGGTAAACAGTCTGCTGAATTTTTAAAGCCACTTTTGTGGTTAATATAATACAGCCACTTATCATTTTTCTTGTCCCATCCCTCTTAGCCTCATTTGTCTCTTCTCCCCTATTTGCTTTCAGGGTTTTAGCCATCACGAATCACTTGCTGTTTCCTATACACAAGAAACTTCTCATGCTTTTTCACAGGTTGTTTCCAGTGACAAGACCACCCTACTTTCTCTCTTGACAAATCTACGGGCACATAAGTTCTCATCTGAGGAATTACCTCTTCCCATAAGCTTTCCCTGGTCTTCTCCACCATCAATTTATGGTCCTCCGCCACCTCATTCCCCAGTCGACATTGGGACCTTCCCATGTACTTTGGTGTCACTGCTCATACCCCTGACACACCCTGATCACACTGCATTATAGCTGTAAACTCTTGGAGGACAACGTTCTTGTTTTTTATTCCCATTAGTTCTAGTTTGCTAATGCTGCCAGAATGCAAAACGCCAGAGATGGATTGGCTTTTATAAAAGGGGGGTTATTTGGTTACACAGTTACAGTCTTAAGGCCATAAAATGTCCAAAGTAAGTCATCAACAATTGGGTACCTTCACTGGAGGATGGCTAATGGTGTCCGGAAAATCTCTGTTAGCTGGGAAGGCATGTGGCTGGCATCTGCTCCAAAGTTCTAGGTTCTAAATGACTTTCTCCCAGGAATTTCCTCTCTAGGCTGCAGTTCCTCAAAAATGTCACTCTCAGTTGCTCTTGGGGTGTTTGTCCTCTCCTAGCTTCTCCAGAGCAAAAGTCTGCTTTCAACGGCTATCTTCGAACTGTCTCTCATCTGCAGCTACTCTCTCAGCTTCTGTGCATTCTTCAAAATGTCCCTCTTAACTGTGGCATGCTCGCTCCTTCTGTCTGAGCTTATATAGTGCCCCAGTAAACTAATCAAGGCCCATGCTGAATGGATGGGGCCACACCTCCATGGAAACTATCCAGAGTTATCACCGACAGTTGGGTGGGGCACATTTCCATGGTAACAACCTAATCCAAATATTCCAACTTAATCCCCACTAATATGTCTGCCCCCACAAGACTGCATCAAGGAACATGGCTTTTTGTGGGGGACATAATATATACAAACTGGTACGCCATTATATACCCAGCACCTAGGACAATGCCCCGCTCAGAGTCAATACTCGTAAAATGCACTTAGAGTTGCCAGATAAAGTACGGGATGTCCAGTTAAATTTGAATTTTAAATCAACAATGAATAATTTTTTACTATAAATATGTTGCTGCATGGCACATACTTATACTAAAAATTTTTTTGTTCTTGATTTGAAATTTAAATTTAACTAGGTGTTCTGTATTTTTATTTGCTAAATCTGTTAACCCTACTTTGCTGCATAAATGAATGAGTGACTGTCATTCTTTTCTGTATTACAGCAAGAAAACATTTTCATTAATTTCTACAGGTTTTAGACTATATCAAGATTAAGTCATTGTAGAAAATTTCATCAATGTTATCATTGCTTGTATTTTGGAAGCATGTTTTTTATATAAACAAGAGAGGGATTTACTCACTATGAAGAGATGACTGTTAATTCTTGAGGAACTTCCCAGAGTAACAGAAGAAACATGACAGTTATGAAGGTTCATCAGTAACCAAACAAGAGTGAATAGAATCTATTGGGGTAAACATGCTACAATAATAAGGAAATAATATTAATAATTATTATTATCATTTTAGCAATAATGTTTACTGAGTGGTTGCCATATGTCTGAAACAGACCTAAGTGCTTTACATATATTTACTTGCATATTCTTCATAAAATTATTCCTGTTAAATATTGTTTTTCTCCACATTTTTACACACACAAATAACCTTAGAAACTAAATATCTTCCCCAAGCTCACACAACTAATAAGTGGCACAGCTTGGATTTGAACCTAGATTAAGTGACTCTTGAATCTGTTCTCCTAACCATTGTGTTCCACTATTTCAGTGCAAAACTTTACCATGATTTGATGTATATGGTTCATAAACCTTCTGTGATTAAATTATGAAAAATTTTTATAAAGAAGAAATGTTTCCCAATTACTGGAACAAATATTAAAAAGGCAATCTCAAAGCAATATTAAATATAGTTAAAGTATATACATGGATCTTTATATGAAATGTTTGTGTTTATGCATACATACAGTTAGTAGCTTAACTTTTTAAGAGATCCAAAGCACTACCCTAACAGTTGTTGAGGGTGATAACATAAGAGTCTGATTTCCCTGCTGATCAGATATTCCTTAGTTTGTCATATAGTTCCTATGCTTGCTGTCCATGAAAGGGGGACAAAAGGTAATGCTGTAAGTGACAATGGAGGATACTGTGTCAAACATTTCTACTTGACCCACCTGCTAAGCTGGTATCTCTTCTGTATGGTCACCCTAGACCAATATGTTAGCTCAAGCCCTGCTAACTGGGGATGGCTTTGGTGTGAAGGTTTTTGGTTGACCAAGTAATGGACAGAGTCTGATAACCACAATTTCAATACAGATGAGGCCTTCAGGGGGAGTAAAAGACCTCCCTAGACTCTTTATCCATGAATTACTTGTAAGAGGCGATTTCTCTTATTTCAGGTATTAACTTTTAAAAAAATTTATTTTTTATGACATGCACTTTAAATACACAATAAAAATTCAAAACTTACAAAAATAATTCTCCCTCCTTCCTCTGTTCTTTAATCACACATTCTCCTCTCTAGATGTACTTTCCTTTTCTAAAGCTTCCAGAAACAATCCATGCATTAAAAGTACATGCTTATTCATGTGTGTGTATATGTGTGTGTATTCTAAACAAATGATTATAGATACATGTTTCTGTACATGTTTTTTTCACTAAAGATTTCACAGAGATACTGCATTTTAGTACAAACAAAAAGGACTTCCTCAGTCCTTTTAATGTTTTTTTTTAATATTCCATTTTGTCTTCATACAAAAAAATGTTAATCAATTCCACATTGATGGCTTTGTAGATTTTTTCCAGTCTTGCTATTACAAGCAACACAGTTAGTAATAGCCCTTTAAACCCATCATTTCCCATATGTGTGAGTCCATATGTGAGATTAATAATTGCAAGCATAATTTAATAGAGCTAAATTGTCTCTACAAAGGTTATATTATGTCATATCCCTACTAAGTATGTAATCACATGCCTTTGCATATTTCTCACAGTGAGATACAGAATATTTTCATATGTTTAAAAGCTATTTCTCTTTCCTTGTCTGTGAACTGTTTCTTCATACCTTTTGCTCATTTTTAAATTGAGGTATTCTTTTCTATGTTCTTATTTACTAGTAGAAACACTTTGCATATTAAGGAAATTGGCTCTTTATTGGTTATATGAATTGCAACTTATTTTTCAGTTTGTCCTCTGTCTTTCAACATTTTGGTTTTTTTTCTCCCTTATAGTTTATATATATATATACATATATATGTGTGTATATATGTGTGTGTGTGTATCTATATATATATTTGGCTGAATATGTCAGTCTTTTCTTTTAAATTTCTATGTTATATGTCTTGTGAAGGCTTTATATTAGTCACAGTTTTCCAGAGAGAACCAACAGGAGCTATATGGATGGATGGATGGATGGATGGATGGGATAGATAGAGATTTATTATAGGAATTGGTTCACGTGACCATGAGTATTGGCAAGTCCAAATTCTGTAGGACGGGCTGTAAGTTGGGAACTCTGACGAAGGTGAAGTTGAATTCCCCAGGAGAAGCTAGTTGGCTGAAATATAGGCAGAAATTCTTCTTTCTGACTTCTGAATTCCTCAGTTCTGGCTTTTAAGACCTTCAACTTATCAGATGAGGAGACTCCCCTCATTGCTGAGAGCAGTCTCCTTTGTTGACTGTAAATGCAATCAACTGACTATATACCCAAATCTACTTACAAAATACCTTGACAGTAATGGTCAGGCTAGTGCTTGCTTGACAACAACTGGACACCATAACCTAGCCAAATTGGCCCATGAACTTAAGAATCACAGGCCACAAGGATGTGGCAGTTTGAAATTGTGTGTATCCCAGAAAAGCATGTTCTTAACGTTAATTCATTCCTGTGGGTGTGGACCCATTGTAAATAGGATCTTTTGGTGAGACTACTTAAGTTGTGACCCACCTCATTCAGGGTGGGTCTTAATCCTTTTACTAGAGTCCTTTATAAATGAGATGAATGCAGAGAGAAAGCTATGAGAGCAAGAAACTGAAATTAACTGAACCTGGAAGAGAGAAAGCCATGGAAACAAGAAGCTGAAAGCAATGAAACCCAGAAGAAAAGGGAGGGACCATCAGATGGCACCGTGTGCTCTGCCACATGACAGAGAAGTCCAGGATCACAGGCAGCCGGTCTTTGGGAAGAAGGCATCGTCTTGATGATGCCTTGGTTTGGGCATTTTCATGGCCTCAAAACTGTAAGCCTATAAGCTAATAAATTCTCATTGCTGAACATGAACCCATTTTATTGTATCTGCTTTCGGCAGCTTAGCAAACTAAGGGTAAAAGAAACAAAAGGGTATAAAGAAAACATGTCCATGTTTTCTTTTAGTACATTTATGTGTTATTTTTACTTCTAAATCTTTCATTTATTTGGAATTTATTTTGGTTTGTTTAAGCAGCAAAGTACAATCTAATCTGTTTTTTTTTTTTCCAAGATGGCTAGCCAATTTTCCCAGCATAATTTACTGAATTACATTCTTAGTTGTTTACTGTCCTTCTCCTCTTCTAGAATAAAAGCTCTTTGCAAGCAGATATTTTTACCTCTTCTGTTCCTTGTATTTCCTGTGCCTTTGAATAGATAAATATTGAATTGAACACAATATGTTTAATTTGTCAATTTATGAAAGGCAAGACACACTTTGGGGGAGGAA
Source organism: Choloepus didactylus (assembly GCF_015220235.1). Classification (NCBI taxonomy): domain Eukaryota; kingdom Metazoa; phylum Chordata; class Mammalia; order Pilosa; family Megalonychidae; genus Choloepus; species Choloepus didactylus. Next base: position 48,778,887 of record NC_051321.1, read on the forward strand.
ATATGAGAGCTTCATTTTTTAGATGATTTAGATATTTTAACTGTACATTATTTTAACACCATTTCAATGTTTATAAATATATAATTAAAATCACAAGTGCAGGGCATTTAGGGTTAGACTAATATATCAAACTTCTTGCTAAAAATTGATGTATTCAGTGAATTCAATGCCCTCTTTTTTTTTCTAATGCCAACCGCAGGAGCTATGATTGCATGCAGTGGTTTAACTAGCTCTTTTTGTTCAAATTGGCCTTTTATAAACATAGCCATGACTTTTCTTTCTCTGCAAATTAAGTTGCTTCTTCTATTTCTCTTTGATTCAAAGTTACTCTTTAATTTGGATGAAATTTTAGCATGTTCATTGTCAAAAGGAAAGTTAGTTGCACTGAACTCTAAAACCACTGGAGAATTCTGTTTAGAGAGCTACCTCTTTACCTAACATTTATACTAATTAAGATGATATTAGCAAAAGAAAATATCTGCTTAAGGGGATATATATTTTATATAACTTAAACAGGTTAAGACAAAGTAGGAAATATTTGAGAAGCAAGCACCAAAAAATAAAAAAATAAAAAAAATTCAGTTTAACACTATTTTTAAATTCTGGATATTTATCTTCCCTAAAAGAGCCAATTAAAATTTCAATTTTAATTTTTTATAGTTGAAAATGTTTTATAAACATAGATTACCTTGTTTTGACATTTGATTTGAGAATCTATTATTTCAAGTGAGCTTAAATGGTTTTCATGTGAAAATAGATTTTTAGTCAGAAAATATTACTATGAAAATCGATATACTTCATAACTGCCATGATATGCCACTTATGCATTCAAGTGGTAGATCACTATTACAGGCTTATAATACTTTTCTGTCTACAAAAACATCCTTGGATTTTTACTGAATCACCTCAGGAGCACTGAAAACCATGATAATTAGAACTTGTAAAATGTGTTCACATCTGTGGAATACAAACTGATTACGCAGAAGAACATGCAGTGATTTGAATCACCATTTCACATGTGAAAAAGCAAAGCAGAATTTGGCATTTTCTCAGGGTTACAGAGCAATTTGGTAATAGAACAAGAAAAAGAAGATACTGCTCTGACACTTTGCTGCAGTTCTCTTCAGGAGGAAACACACTCCTGGCTGGAAGGTACTTTAGATAACAGTCCTAGGAAACATGTGACAGTGCAATTTAACATTCATTTCACATGTATATCAGTTGAGGTACATCAGTTTCAATATCATTCCAATATACTTCTTTTTCCTTAACGTTCAAACAGGAAAAATTGAAAAATTAATTTTCAGCTCTGTGGAATGCAGAAGAAACAAAAAGGAAAAGACCAATGCATTGTTTTATTCCCTGAAGTTCTTATTACACATGACACACCCATGGAATAATTTATCTGTTAATATCCTCTCCCCAAACTCAAACTTTTCTTTGGCCAATCAATTACAAAATTACATGCATCACTATCTGAAAAGTAATACCAACCCCAGGCTTATCTTAATCCAGATTATTTTATGCATATGGCTCAGGGAAGGCGAAGGATAGCGTTAAGAAGAAAATGAAGGTTTGATTTGAGTAAATGAACAGAGCGTCTGTTGTATTTTACTCCAGTTTTGATTTTTTTAAGTTTTAATAAAGTAAGATTCTTTCTGCTCATTTTTCTCCTTAAATTAAAATACCTCTAAGTCACTCAGGCCAAATGGGTCCCTAAGAAAACAATAGCAATATAATGTCTAAATCTGTATTTCCAAACTAGTAATAAAATAATAGCAGGGAATAAACAAGAACAGCAAGCTCTTCCCTGTCTCTATAACATCCTCCCTATGGAGACATTCCTTAAATTTGTAAGACTTTGCCAAGGACTTTAGTATTTAAAGCCAGAGTACAAAGTAAATACCATTTGTAGCCTACAAAAAAGAAACTAGGACTCAGAATTTCTTCAGTGGTAATTTCTTACCCCAGCTATAATGGAATGTAGAGAGAATTATCTGTAATGACTATATAGAAGGAGACAAAACCATGAATCACATCTTAACATTCAGAGGCATGCATTCAAATATGCAATATGGAATAAATATGGATTATTTTTGAAACTCAGTTCCACTAGTGCCACAAAGAGAGCACATCAGAAAAAAATAGCAATATATATCTTCATAGTCCTTCTGCAATTGCTTTTTCCCCCTTTCATTTAGATTATAGTCCATGTATTGATTGAACCATATGAAATTGCCAATATTCATCCATTTTTAACCTACAAAAATGGCAATTTCATTTGGTTCGATCTAATAAGTGACTGTGTTCATTGTCATTGAAGCATGCCACAGAATGTGAAGTTCATATATCAGATAAAAAAATTCATTATGCTATCAACCCTGCAGAAGTAATGTGAAAAAATAATGTGAAAATTGAATTCTCCCAACTTCATCATTCTCTTTTTAGTTACTATTGCCCTTCCATGGATAGATCCAAGAGGAGATATATGTATAATTCTCAGGAAGTGAATTAATACAATGAATGGAAATAGTCACCTGTGTAACTAGGAAGAATAAACATTGGAGTTACTTTATGCATAACACTTATAATTTTTCTGCCTAGAGAAGCATTCTCTTTGAGGGGTCACACATCCCTATTATTAATGAGAAACCACAGGCTGCCTTGGATGGACTAAGAAAATGGTATGTATTAAACTTAAGTCCATATTGGTCAGGGAATTGATATATATTCTTCATAATACATCGATTTTTTTGTGCATTTGTATTTTCATTACCTCTACATACTATATTGTAGGATCCCAAGGGGTAGGGATCATGTTTTCTCTTTAGATGTATACTTTAATATATGAATGGCTATATGATAACATCTACTTTAATGTGTGGCAAGGCCATGAGTGTTCTAAAACTATAATTCAAAAATGATTTCCTTGGAACATTATTCCATCATTGCTTTGTTTCCTCTCATTGAGCTTGAGTTTTCCAATTAATTTTGCAGTTTTCACTTGATATAAAAAAGGAAAGTGGGTTCACTTAGTTTTTATTTAATAAAATAAATCCTTTGTATAGCCTACAAACCTTGAATGATCTAACTCTTACCTTGGTGTTCAGCTTCTTCTGGCCCCTGACTTCTCTTCCTCAATCCCTGAATTTTGACCTTCCTCGTGCTCCTTAAATATGCTTTTTCTACCTCGAGGCTGCTGCATATGCTGTAGATGTTTTCTAGAACACACTTCTCCTGACCCTTTATCCTGCTTTCCCCAACTCATCTTTCAGCTCTTAGTTTTTAATGTCCTCAGAGAAGCTGTTCTGTTCACCTAATCACTGAATGAAACACTCCCTGTTATTTCTCTAATTGCATCCTGTTTGATGAGCGTTTTAAATTATACATATGTTGTTCCCACCAGACTGCAAGGTCCAGACACTCAGAATATAATAGCCCTTGGTAAATATTTGTTAAAATTATTACTGATTTATTATTATCTACATTAAATATGAGGAATGATACATATGAATACTTAAGAATAATTAGGGGTTTGGAAAGATATTCACCTGGTATTAGCCTTGGCTATATCCTGGTAGATGGGATTAAGATATTTTTCTATTTTTCCCCTTTGTTGCTTATCTAAATTTTTTGGTAATCAGTATGTAGAATTATTTATTACATGAAAAAGTGTTTTTATCCTTTAAAAATTGGGGGACCATGGCAGTTTTCATGGAGCATTTGAACTGGAGTAGTGCATTCTTGGGGAACCAGCTGCATGTGCACAGGCATGAGCTAATTAATGGCTGGTGTTCATTAAGGGAACAGTTGTCTCCTGAAAGTGCAGCAGAGTATAGACAGTATGGTGCCATAGAAGGTACTAGGTCAGATAATGGAGGACTTCAAACGCTAACTGAAGTGTTGGAACTTTTTATTTTTTTCCTGAGGGCTTCCTTGGATGTTTTTTGTGCTGAGAGTTGAGATGACTAGATTTACATTTGAAAATGAATGGCAAAGTGAGATATGCATTAGAAGGAGAGTGTAGAGTCAGGGAGGTCAGTTAGGCCAGATCAGTGGTCCATGGCAGAGATGGTGATGGCCCAAAATAGAGCAGTGCCTGTGGGAATGCAAAGGAAGGATGGATATAAGAGGTAAGGAAAAGATAGAACTAATATGACCAAACTTAAGCAATGAGGAGAGGGAAGAGTAAAATCTGAATCTAATCTTTTGAGTCAAGGTGAATGCAAGAATGGTGATGCCATATACCAAGATAGGGAACCCTGGGAAAGCAGTGATTTTGAGGCTAGGAGAAAATGAGTTAGGTTTGAATTGGAGGTTGAAATGGCATGTCCAGGAGTATCTAGTAGGAGAGAGGTAAAAAATAGAAAAGAAGATTTAGAAGTCATCAATATAAAACTAACTGTTGATGCCATGGGATTATATGAGATTCTCTGTGAGAGAAGTCAGAGCAAGAAAAAGAAGACCCAAAACAGCATTTTGGGGGAACATGTATTTCAGTGAACTGGAGAAGAGGACTTGGAAAAGTAAATTGAAAAGGTGATGTCAGAAAAGAATTAGAAGACTAATTTACTATAGAAATTTAGGGAAGGAGGTTTCAAGAGAGGATTTATCAAAAGGGACACCTGCAACTTATATGTCAGAGGACCTTAAAGTGGTGATAATAATGATGATGATTGATGATGCTGATAGCTCATATTTATTGGCTGCTAAATTTGTACAAGGCATGGTTGGAAGCCTTGGTTGGAAGCCATGTAATTCTTTGCATATATTAATTTATTTTACCCTAATTTAGTATGTGAGTTCCATTAAAGCATTGGAAGTATAAATCATTTTGTAATAGCTTCATGACCTACTGGGAAGAAGAGTGTGAATGGCCTGACATGTTTTTTCCTTCAAGAATGGTTATCTGTTCCAGGACTCAATTTTTAAGTAGCACAGTCAGATTTGTCACAAATTTGAACACCTCTATTTCATAATCCGTTCAAGACTATAATTTCATTTTAAGTTGCTCTTTGATGCTTATCAGATCCTATCAGTTTTGAATAGTCTACTCATACAAGATCTCCTTTGATTTTGAGATGAAAAGGATTTGCTTTGTCCTTTGTGAACCAAACTTAACTGCGGACTTAAATTATTGCACTTGACAGAGAATGAAGGGCTCCAACCCATGGATTGCTGTAAGCTCAAAAGCAGTTGGAGCAGTATCAGTTTCCATGAAGGCTGGCACTGAGGGAGTGCTAGGATCCTGTTGATTGCAGTCTCATTGCCCAGAGCTGGAAAGGGAGAGCCTCTGTCCTCACAGCTACTTTGCATGAACTATGTTCTGCTCTGGCTTCATACACGCTGCATTTGTTCCCCTGAGATATCTGTGCAACACAGAGTTCTCTAGCAGCCATGAGATATGAAGAAATTGCTCCAGATTGAGACAAGTCAATGTGTGTACCCTTGCTATGGACTATTCAGATACTGACAGTGACTCCACTTTGGGATACAGCGATGATGAGGATTCAAGTGATGAAGTTCAGAGGCTATCAGAGTCAGTGCACAGAAAACTGTATTTGCAAATGTTTTTGGATTTGTTTATGCTCTATAATTTCACTGACAGAGATATCTAACTCCTCCAAAAAATGCTTCAGAGTAAACTACTAAACTGCATTGCTTGGACTGTCATTATTCATTAATCAATCGCAAGTTTGTGAGTAAACTATTTGTTAATCTGCCAAATAGTAGCTGCCTCTGCAGTACTGTGGGTGGTTTTTTTTTTTGACATGTCTATTTATTGTCACAGTGAAAGCAACTAATATGCAGATACAGAACTGGATGAACATGAGATTTTGTTTTTAAAGACAATGTATATGTTAGACCTGAACTTTTATGTAGATATATATACATTTACTTACTGTAGAGGAGCAAACCTGATGTAATAAGCTTTCAGAGGCCATGTGTGGTTGGTGAAAGTTAATTAAGTAGATTGGAGTTATCTGATGATTTTTGTTTTAAATTTCTTCCTGGCCAATGCTCTTTCAAAATAGCATAGAGTCTTCAATTAGAAATTAATAAATACTCTGATGTGCCAAAAAGCAAAAATGAAAGAAAGCTCAATTTTTTAAAAAAATCTCCTCTCTCTTCCCTTTCCCCACCTCTAAAAGAGTATTGCATGAAACCCCTGCTAACTTGGTCAACATTCTGTGTGAAACCAGTATCTTATCAGGTGTATTGGGACTGGGATAAGTTAAATAACATGGATTTATTTAGGACCACTTTATATGAGTATGTAGTATTTATATCTAAATCTAAATGATATTTGCTTTTAGCATAGTCCTTGGACCTACAAAGGAAATAAATATACACAATAAGCCACAATATCATTAGCTTTTATCAGTAATATTCTTTCATTAGAAGTTTCTACCATCACTCCTGAAATAAAAAATAAATATATGCCAGTACTAGGTTAGATTGTATTTTGCTCTTGTAGAGGCAAGCTCTCTGAGAGCAGAGGGACAGCATTTCTGGATCTTTACATAGACAAGCATAAAGGCATTAGGCACCTTAGTAGTAGAAATACAATGACAATGTAATGGCAACATAATTCTGGCATTAAATAATTCCCTCCTCTTATGCAACACTAATGCAGAGCAACAGAGCAGGGCTAGGACATAGCCACAGACAGTAATTCTAAGTATCAAAATGGCTCATCTGATTAACTTTGCATTTGGGTAACCCTGAACAGTGTCATTTTCTTTCACAAGTAAATATAATTTTCATAATGGCAGACAAAAAGCCATTGCAACTATTTACTGCTCAAAGGTTATTCTGCATTCAACTGAAGTTAGAATTGTTATCTATTTAAAATTTTATCGCAGAGTGTGTAAGCAGTGTAGTGTTGTGGAAAAAGCATGGGCTTTGGAGCCAGTCAGAAGTGTGTTCAAATTCCAGGGCTGCAACTCACTAGCTATGTCTTACTTTGGGAGTATTGCCTAACCTTTATCCCCATCTGTAAATATGGGCTAAAATATTCATCTTCTTTTATATCCATTAGACAACATTTGTGCAAACTCAGACATATACTAGGTGCTCAATAAATGGCATATATAAGCTATTGTTTAAAATGCTGTTTCCCTCAGTTTTATCCATCTTTTCAGATTTAACATATGTCGCTTTACAAGGTTCCAAGCCTGATTCTAGACCTGTAACTTGCAAATTTTTTTGATAAACATATTTTCAGTTTCTACTGACTGTCACTTTTCTGATCTTTGATTTTTCCCTATTAACATTTTAAAATGTCAATGTGTATTATTTTTGTGGCAACAAAACACATTCAATTTTAAAAGTATTTGCACTTCAGACCAGATAATATAGGAAAATGTTAAAATGTTTGAAATTTGTGATGAAAACATTTTTAAAAATCCATGTGTGCAGACAGTGTATTCATAGTGAAGTGTTACTTTGAATGTATAATAGTTTTAAAGACTCATGACAGTTTCTAAATTGTCAAGATGTAAATGTTTTATAGAAAGATAGATTTAATATGATGTTTTCTATAAGGCTGTGATGGGTTTTGGTTTTTCTTAGACTGACTACAGTATCTAGTTACATATGTTGCCACAAGCAACTTCCTAGGAAAGCCATTTATACAATTTATGAAGGATCCAATGGGTATTACTGATGTTTTCTGCCTATAGTGTTCTCTGCACTAAAATTTCCCAGCCAGAAAATGATAATACATTTTTTGTCTACTTGTTTGAAACAAATAGAATATCTCCACTTTGTTCTTGAGTCATAGTGTTTTTGGCCTCTTGGCATTTGCTTTGCTTGACAGATTTCTTTCAAGTTGTAAAAAAAAAGATACCGATCTAATTTTTCAGAAACAGTTTGTTGGCGTACACTTTCTCTAACTAACCAGCAGATGGCGTCTGCGAGTCACCCATATGCCTCCAGTCAGTTCTCCCCAACTCTGTCTCTGTGGTGTGTGGGGAAATGATTCTTGTGGGGTTCAGTTGGAGAACTCAGTTTGGGTGTGTTGTTGGAGCCGTCCACCCTGACTGTGGGGCGTGTGTATGGGTGGCCAGGGAGGAAGGACAGTTTTAACATTCAAATCCCCCAGGTTCCCAGAGATTCAAGGCCGCTGCAAGAGTCTAAGCCTTCATTTCAGTTTTGCCCCAGATTTTCTGTCACTGACCCACATACCACTGGCATTGACATAGCGTCCCTGGGTTTTCCAAGCGGGCCTCCCTTCTCAGCTGTGATCTTCCAGGACCTCTGCTGAGGGAAAGCTGTGCACATCATCCCTCAAGCTAAGCCCCGGGCCGCCGGGCCTTGCAGGGACACTGTCTGCCTGATGCAAAGATTAGCCTATAATTCTTGACTGGTGTAAGTTCTGAATGAAAGGCAGACAGTAAAACTGGTCCCCACCCCTTTCCTCTTTAGAGAAGATGGATGCCTTAGGGGGAGGTCATTAGCATTTCAATGGTCTCTCTGCCTGTTCCACACCCTTGTCTGGGTCACAGAACTGGGAATTCAAAATGGCCGAGGCTTTCTCTGCTGAGTTGAAAAACGAACAGAGCTAGTCCGAGGCGACCCTCCGGCTTTCCAAGGTTAGTCATCACCAAAGCCTCTGTCTACTTGTTGGGGATTTGCACCTTGTAGTGAGCAGTTCACACTCGCTAATTAAAACCCCTGTTGGAGCTCAGCTGAGCTATATTCGCTCGCTGGGAGAAAGCTTCTCTCTGGCACCAGGAGGCTTTGTAACTCGGGCTATGGGGGAGGGGTCTCCCGATTTGGATCCACAGTTCTTACTTACAGATTTTGTGCTGTGATCTCGGGCATTGCTCCCACTTCAGGTTGGTGTATGATGATTGGACATTCACGTCTGTCCTCCTGCAGTTATTCTGGATTATTTACTAGTTGTTTCTGGTTTTCTTTTTTCAGTTGTTCCAGGGGGACTACTTAGCTTCCACTCCTCTCTATGCCGCCATCTTAGATCCCCATAGTGTTTTATAAAACACCAAATAGAGGCTCCACTAGGACAATCACTCACCATCTGCTTTCTATGTTCCAGGCTCTATGATATTCTTAACCTTGATTATCACATTTAACACTGCACAGTGAGTAGGCATCCTGTCATTCCCATTTTACAGTTGAGGAAACAGAAGCTTTCATATAGCTTGTTGAGTGGTGAGGCTGGGGCAAGGCATGTGACTCCAAAGCCTGAACTCAAGGTTCTGGTGCCGTGCCATTCCTGCAGCACACACTTACTAAGCCCCTCCTATATGCCAGGCATTTGGGATAAAATGGCAGAATTAGCATTGGTCCCAGCCCTCATATGGTTCAGTGGGAAGAGATAGAATCATTCACCAAATGACCACACAAGTACATGTGTACATTACAAACTGTGCTTAGATGAAGAAGCATGCAGGGCCACAAGAACAGATAAACAGGGAGCCTGGCATAGTCAGTTCAGGATGGCATCCCCGAGGTCTTTATGCTGAGTTCTGAAGAGTAAGCTGTGGTGACCCAGGCCAGGAATTGGAGAGTTGCTTCCTCGGCCTAGGGAAAGAACGTAAGAACACTTCGTGGCTGGAGGGAGATGATGTGTTCAGTAATTAAAAGGAGCCCAGTTTGGCTGGAGGGCAGGCAACGTGAGGGAGTTTGGGAGGAACTGAGAAGATCCTACTGGAAGCTGAGAGCCCTGTTATCTTTAAGGCAAGGAGAATCATGTGTGTGAGCAGGGTGTGTGTGCATGTGTGTGTTAGGGAGGTGCTTTCAGGTGTCTCATTAGATTAGACTGTGATGTAGGCTCACAAATCTAAATGTTTTAAATTTCGGAAACTTGATTCTTCCTGATAAATGGATGACTGTGTATATGCCTTTATAAATTGGGAGATACAGAAAGCCAGCGGGGTGAATAAAAACATGTCAGTATATTTTTGGATGCTAGAAGAAGGGTCAAATCAAATATTTCAAATGACCAGTAATTTTTGCTATGTAGAAACTATATATTTTCATTAGCTTATGTGTGATATTTTTGCTAATTGTTACTAGTTAAACCTTGGAAAAATATATAAATGGAAGTTAATCATACTCCCAAATTGGATATCTGTTGTTCAACACATTTTTTCATGTTTACAGAACATGTATATAAACACATTAATCATTTATTTTACAAAAATAGATTGTATGTGACACATTGCTCTACAACCTGCTTTTCCTTTCACTTAATAATATATCGTGTTAACACAAACACAAAATGTGAAGCTCTTAACTCATTCTTTTTAAAAATTGCATAATATTTGACAACTTAAGTATATTACAATTTGTTCACCCTTTCTCCTACTGGTGGACATTCAGGGTCTTTCCAAACACCCCTTTTCCCTTCACCCCTTCTCTCCACTTTCCCTGCCACATCCACAAACAGTAATGCAGTAAAACTGTTTGTTTTATGATGGTGCATTTATATATGAAATCCACAAAAGTGCGATGACTAAGTCATATTACATGTGTATTTTTAAGTGTAATATATGTTTCCAAATTATCTTCCAGAGAGGTGGCAGCAGAACACTTGTATTTGTCTGGCTTTGGGGGGGGTGGTCATTTTTTTTTTTTTTTTTTTTTTGCCAGCCTGAGGAGTAATAAAGGGTTTTTATATTTCCCTGACAGTTAGGCCAAGAATATTTTAATATCATGATTGGCCACTAAGATTAATGTTTTATGATTCATCTGTTCATATTTCATGTTATTTTTCTTACTGCATCCCTTTTTTTTTCCTTATCTCTTTGTAGGAGTTCTTTTTATGTTTGGGAAATGTGCCCTTTGTCTGTTATGTGTTACAGCTATTTTTTCCTAATCAGTTGTTTGCTTGGTGTTTTTTTTTTTTTTTTTTTAAAGTTATTATTGTATCTTTTCCATTAAAAAATCTAAAAAATAGGCAGTCAGATATGTCTTTATTTGTTTTAGTGGCTTCTGGTTCCCACTTTTGCTTAAACCTCCAGTTTGTACAATGTTCTCCTATAATGTCTTCCAGATATTTTTTACAAATTACATTTAGATCTCTTAATGTATTTTCAATAGCCTTTTGTATATGATGTAAGGTAGGTTATGGCTTTGTTTTCTTATGGATGAATAAATAATTATACTGCAATATTTATTAAGTAATGTTTCCTTTCCCTCCAAATTGAAACTCCATCTTTTTTATATGATTCATATGCAAAATTTCCAAAGCTAGTATATTTTAATGCCAAAACCCAATTATTGCAGGGAAAAAAAACCCCACTATGTACCAATTTTACTTATGACTATATATTTAAAATTCTTAACAAAATAATAGCATACCAAATCTAGCACTGTTTTAAAAGAATATTGCATCATATTGTTTATTCCAAGACTGCAAAGACTGTTCCACATGAGGAAATACATCAATAAAATGTATTACACCAACAATTTAAATGCATAAAGCCATAAAACTATATCAAAAAATACCAAAAGGGGATTTGATAAAATTTAGTTAAATGTCATGTCCTTCTGTGGAAAAATGAATACCATCAGCCTTTCTTCTTAAAGTAATGTATGACAGTAATGCAGTGCTACCAGAATTCCAAAGTGAGTTTCTGTAGAACTGGAAAAATGTTTTTAAATAATGAATGCTTAAGAATATCATAAAGATATTTCTGAGAAAGAATTTTAGTTAAGGGGAACTTGCTTTACTAAAAGTAAATACTGATTCTTACCATAAAGGAACTGTAATCTTAACAGCATGGTGTGGGGACAGCAAAAGACAAAGAGACCAATGGACAACTATAGAGTTCAGAGAAGTATATGTGAGAATCTAGTGTATTTTGAAAGAAAAATTTACTGGAATGCATCTTTATTTTCAAGATGTTAAAAGCCTACTATTAGAGACAGATGTTATTTTGATTATGATTTTAGAATGTTTTATCATGACTACATTATTTTCTATGAACTTCTCTCTTTAGGGTATTTCAAATTTATATTTATTATTATATGAACTTAGAATTTTATTTTTGGAGAGGAAAAAAAGAATACATTTTCAAGTACAACTTAATGTTTCCATGGCAATGGTATTATTAAATTTTTAGTTGCTTAAAATGAAATGTGAACTGGATAAAACAAGATAAGATGGCAGATTTTTAAAGGTTTAAGAGATTAATATATATTCCCACAGTGACAAATTACATTTTCCAGACAGACAGTATATACATATTTCAGTCAGTGTGACAAAGACTTCTTAAATAATCTTGAAGAACCATAAGCTCTGGTACAGATGAGTAACCACATATGATAAATTACAAAAGGTTAGCTACATAACAGCATCTCTAATCATGTTCATTACTATCTTTATTGTTTTTCAATTATTCGTAAATTCCCTGAAGAGCACAGGGATTGATTCTATAAAATTTTTTTTCGCGTGTGTGCTGGTTTGAGTGTATTGTGTCCCCCAAATGCCATTATCTTTGTGGTCTTGTGTGGGGCAGAAGTTTTGGTGTTGGTCAGATTTGCTTGGAGTGTGCCCCACCCAGCTGTGGGAGATAATTTTGATGAGATGTTCCCATGGAGGTGTGGCCCCGCCCATTCGGGGTGGGCCTTGATCAGTGGAGCTACATAAATGAGCTGACTCAAAGAGGAAAGGAGTGCAGCTGGGAGTGATGTTTTGAAGAGAAGCAAGCTTGCTAGAAAGGAACGTCCTGGGAGAAAGCCGTTTTGAGGCCGGAGCTTTGGAGCAGACGCCAGCTGCCTTCCTAGCTAACAGAGGTTTTCCGGACACCACTGGCCGTCCTCCGGTGAAGGTACCCGATTGCTGAGGTGTTACCTTGGATGCTTTGTGGCCTTAAGACTGTAACTGTGTAGTGAAATAAACCCCCGTTTTATGAAAGCCTATCCATCTCTGGTGTTTTGCATTCTCCAGCATTAGCAAACTAGAACAGCGTGTCTAAGGAAAGCCTCATGTTTCAGAATTATAACTACTGGATTTAACTACAGGATTTGTGAGATTAATTGCAAGGGTAAGGTGGTGTCTCAGGGAAAGAAATTTGAAACATGAACAAAGCTTAAATCTGGAAGTGGATAAATCAGAAGATTTTGCATAATTCAGTGATCTTGAATCAATGATAATGATATTTTATTTCATCTCTGTTTTCTGTTTTTGTTTTTGTTTTTACGTAGGGAAGATGTGAGAACTGCAAATGTAATTGCTGCAGAAGCTGTAACTTGCCTTGTGATTGACAGAGAGTAAGTACATTACTTTATTACATGTGTTGCACACTCATATCAGTGACATACATAATTTCCAGAAATTAGACATTATTTTTTGGAGCTATTAATACCTGTCTCCTGTCTTTTCACTTAGAAATGGGTTTCATATTTTATTTTCCTTCTCTGTTATGCTTGGAATGGCTGGCTTTGCCATTCTATCTTTGTGATCCTCAACAAGGTACATAACCACTCTGAATTTCATCTCAGCTGCTTTGTGAAATTGAGGTAAGAAATACATCATGAAATATTGTGAGAACCAATTTGGGTAAAGCATTTGGCCAAGTATCTTTTACTCAGTAGGTACTCAACTAATTCAAATTTTTTGTGAATTTTTTGAATTATTATCATCATCGTTAGTACTAGTAGTAAATAGACTCTTCCTAGAGCATATTTTATTCATTTCCTCTATTCCTCTATCACCAGGTTCCTATAACACAAGCATTTATGGAAGACACTTTTGGAGAAATTATCAGTTTTAGACATTGGCAGATTTTGGGGTTCATTAAAAGTTTGTTAAGCAATGCCTATCCCTATTTTTTTTTCTCCATTCTGGCTTACTGTTCTGATTACCTGAATCTTTTATAACTTAAACTACAAATATCAGATTATTAGTTGTCCAAATAGCCCTATTAAAATGCAAATGTGCTATCTGGCAGCAGTTCACCAGACATTTCCTTATTGCACCATATGTGGATAAGTTTATCAGAAGAGCCAAGGAGAAGAACTGTAAATTGTACATTTAGTGGAGCCATTATAACTATAATCAGCTGTGAATGTCAGTGTCTGAGGGAGTAAATATAATCAGCGCAGAATGGTGGCATTGAATGCTGAGCTCAGGGAGCTCTGGGTGGAGAGGGATTCCACTTGATTAACAGATCACACTTTTGGATGCCCCTCTGCTGGGTCACTCTAACCAGAGCAGTGGAAAAGCTCCTGAATGATAGTTATAGCCATAAATCTCTGCAAAAAATATTTTTATATTATTCCCCAAAGCAGCAATTACCCATTCATTCTTTTTCCCATTCAACTAGCATTTTACTGAGGATCTACCAGTTTCAAAATATTGAACTGGGTGCTCTGAAAAGAATCAAAGATATTGGTTCTGGTGGTTAGCTTCTAATAGATACATGGCATGTACACAAATAAGCATCATGCAAGGCAGAAGTTAGGAAGGTTCCACAGTAAACTTTTATGGGAGTCTAGAAAAGGGAGTGACTACTTTTAAGGAGAATTAGGCAGTCTTCATGGAAGAAATGGTACCATTATGTGGCTCTTGAAGGATAGGAGGGGAAATTTAAGTAGAGTGAATAGCATAAGCAACACAGGAAACTACAAGCCATTTCAACTGGCTAGAGTGGAGCTGTATAAAAAAAGTGTGTGTGCATGTGTGTGTGTGTGTGTAGGGGGGGTGATGTGACCAAGTTCACAAACATGTTAAGGCTGGTTAACAGTGAAGTTTGATTGTCAAAGTAAGGGCAACTAGTACAATGGTGTGAAGCAATATGATATCACTATAACTTTGCATTTGGTAGACCAATCTGAGAATGCTATATAAGATGAAGTTAGAGGGAGAGGATGGAGGCAGAATATCTGGATAGGAGTCTAAATCCTTTACAGAAGGAATGCATAGGATTGAAGAGCTGAAAGCAGAGAACTTGACACCTGACTGAACCTGATGGGCAAGGGTGAAATAAAGAATGTAGCCAGGATTGATAAGATCTAGGGTGAATACATATGAGGGATCAGCTTGGGAGGAATGATGGTATTCTATTAAGAATATAATGAATTTGATCAGCAAGATGGACCTCCAAGGAAAGAGGCCCTGCAGGAGGGTGGAAATTTGGGACAGGCACTTTGTTAGAGATTTAAACTTAAAAATCGGCTGCCTGCACAGCCTGGGTCTCCCCACTGTGGACAGAGACTCTAGGGTGACTCACTGCATATCCAGGCACAGGGACCTAAGTCTGCAGATATTCAGGGCAGAACACAAGCTGCTGAGGAGTGCTGCATATAAAAGGGCCCCCTGGGGCAAGGCGTGAGGAGGCTGGGAAGGGGGACACCACAACAGAAATGCTGGCAAGATCTGTTGTACCTTCACTCAATCCAGGTTCAGTCAGCTCTACTACCTCAAGGCAAAAACAGACTTCGGTAGTGGCCCACCTTTCTGGATTGACCCCATTGGCTCCCCAGGATGGTATATCCTTTGGGGAAGAAACTAGAGATAGAAAAGCCTTACAGAAAAAAAAGGGTGGGGGTGGGGGTAACTGAAGTGCTATAAGAGAGGTTGGGTCCCAGAAAATGAGTGAGGGAGAGAATTTAAACAAATCATAGGAGCTGGAGAGAAAAGTCTGCACAAAAACACACAGAACAGACCAAAATTCCTGGAGAAGGAATAGAGGAAAGGAATCTTTCTCCTGGAGGTAAAATAATTGCAGAAAAACTGCAATCTTAAAAATCGCACCACATACCAGAGCAAGAATCAGATGAAAAAGAGCTGAGAAAAATCTGAACAGTTAAACATGGGCTATTCTAAAGGTCTAGAATAAGTTGGACCAAGCCTAAAAGAAAAGCCTTAACACAAAGCCAAACAAGAAGGAGAAAGGGACCTTCAGTGTAAAATCATTAAAATAATCAGATGCAGAGACATCAGAAAAAACTACAAGCCATACTAAGAAACAGGACGATATGACTCAGTCAAGGAAACAAATTAAAACTTCAGAGGATACTCAAAAGCTGAAACAACTGACCAAAGATGTTCAAACAAATCTCTGAAATCAAATCAAGGAGAGGAAGGAAAATAGGCATAAAGAGATAAAGGATATTAAGAAGACAATGTGTGAGCAAAATTAAGAATTTGAAAGTATAAAGAGTCTTAAAAAATTATGGGGATTGTATTAGTTAGGGTTCTCTAGGAAAACAGAATCAACAAGAGATATCTATGAGCATAAAATTTTATAAAAGTGTCTCAGGCACTGTGAGTTGGCAAGAGTCCAAATTCCAGAAGCCAGGCTGCAAACTGGCAACTCCAATGAAAGTGTTTGATGAATTCCTCAGGAAACAAACTGGCAACTCCAATTAACTCCTCAGGAAATGCTTTGCTGGCTAGCTGAAGAAGAATTGAAGGTCCTCTGTCTCGCTTAAAAGTCTTCAACTGATTGGATTAAATCCAGCCGATTGAATTCTCTCATTGTGGAAGAAATGCCCTTTGTTGATGTAATCAGTCACAGCTGCAGCCAACTGACTGATGATTTAATAAACCAGCCTTATGGTCTATTAACCAGCCACAAATGTCCTTGCAGTAATGGTTAGGCCAGTGCTTGCTTGACCAGACACCTAGACACCATCACCTGGCCAAGTTGACACATGAACCTAACCATCACAGGGATTAATGGCACAATACTAGAGACTGAAAATACATGAGGGTCATACAACAGCAGATTTGAACAGGCAGAGAAAAGAGGCAGTGAATAGAAGACAAAGCAATAGAAACCATACAGTCAGAAGAGCAGATAGAGAAAGAATAAAAAAAAGTGAACAGTGTCTCAGGGAATTGAGTCACAGCCCAAAGCGAACAAACATATGAGTCATGGGTGCCACAGAAGGAGAAAAGGGAAAAGGAGCAGGAAGGATATTTAAGGAAATAATGGCCAATAATTTACCAATTCTTATGAAAGATACAAGTGTTAATGTCCAATAGTGCAGCATACTCTAAACAGAATAAATCGTAGTAGACCTACTCTTAGATACATAATAATCCAAATATCAAATGCCAAAGATAATGAGAGAATTCTGATAATAATGAGAAAGATAATGAGAGAATTCCGATGAGAGAAAAAAGATTTATCACACACAAGTGATCCTCCACGATCTTTCATTAGGAACCATGGAGGCAAGAGGGTAGTGTTATGATAAATTTAAGGTACTGAAAAAGAAAAACCGCAAGCCCAAAATTCTTTATCTCACAAAACAGTGCTTTAAAAATGAGGGAGAGCTTAAAATATTCGCAGACAGAAACAGAGAGTTCATCAACAAAAGACCTGCCCTACAAGAATTGCAGAAGTTCTGCAGGTTATAAGGAAAAGACAGGAAGGACTGGCTTGGAGGAGTGAAAAAAATGAAGATCATCAATAAGGGTAACTAAAAAGGTAAATTGAAAACCAAATAGTACTGTATCCTAAATATACAACTCTACTCTTTAATTCATATAAGAATCAGGAAATAATTGAACAGAGAAAGGCATATTTCCTGATAATGAACATGCAAAATATAAAGTGGTAAATTAGGACAAATAAAACATAAAGAGGGGAAACAGAAGTATATAGGAGCATAGAACATGTGTGCTATTTATGCTAAGTTGGTATCTTTTCAAATTAGTAGTTTATAGATTTGGGTTGGATAATATGTACTCCAGGAGGTTACACAAAGAAAGTATTTTAAAAATACACAGAAACAGAAATGAGAAAGGGATCAGTCAGATACAACACAAAAGATCAACTATACAGAAAATGAGGTTTCAGCAAAGGAAAAGCAAGACCAAAAATAAAGATATAATACATAAAAACCAAAGGACAAAATGGCTGAAGTAAGTACTGCCTTTACAGTAATAACACTGAATGTTAATGGATTAAACTCCCCAATCAAAAGACACAAGTTGATAGAATGGATGAAAAACCATGATCCAACTATATGCTATTTATAAGAGATTCACCTCAGCCTTGAAGACAGAAACAGGCCAAAGTGAAAGGATGGAAAAAGATATTCCATGCAAATAGTAACAAAGAAAAAGTTGGAGTAGCTATAGTAATACTGTACAAAATAGAGTTTAAGTCAAAAACTGTTATAAGAGACAAAAAAAAAAAAAGAACACCACATATTAATAAATGGGGCAATCCACCAAGAAGAAATAACAATCATAAATATTTATGCAATTAAAGATGGTGCCTGAAAATATGTGCAGCAACCACTGGCAAAACTGAAGGGAGAAATAGACACTTCTACAATAATAGCTGAAGACTTCAATACACCACTCTCATCAATAGATAGAACATCTAGATGGAAGATCAGTAAGGAAACAGAAAACTTGAATAATATGATAAATGAACTAGACCTAACAGACATATACAAAACATTGCACCCCAGAACAGCAGGATGTACATTCTTTTCAAGTGCTGATGGATCATTCTCCAGGAAAGGCCACATGCTGGGTCACAAAACATGTCACAATAAATTTAGAAATACTGAAATCATACAAAGCTCTTTCTCTGACCATAATGGAATGATGCTGGAAATCAACACCAGAGAGAGAAATGGAAAATTCACAAATATAAGGAAATTAAACAACACACTCTTAAACCATCAGAGGGTCAAAGAAGAAATTGCAAAGGAAATCAGTAAATATTTTGAGACAAATGAAAACAAGAACACACCATATCAAAACTTACGGGATGTAGTGAAGGCAGTGCTGAGAGGGAAATGTATGGTCCTAATTACCTTGAAAAAGAAGAAACACCTGAAATCAAAGATGTAATTACACATCTGGAGGAAACAGAAAATGGACAGAAAACTAATCCTAAAGCAAGCAGAAGGAAAGAAATAACAAAGATTAGAACAAAAATAAATGAACTGGAGAATAAAAGAAAACAGGGAGAATTAACAAAACAAAATTTGGGTCTTTAAGAAAATCAATAAATTGAGAAATCCTTAGCTAGAATGACAAAGAAAAAAAGAGAGAAGTTGCAAGTAAATAAAACTAGACATTAGAAGGGGAAACCTTACTAATGACGCTACAGAGAATAAAAAGGATCATAAGAAGATACTAAGAACAACTGTATGCCAACAAATTAGACAACCTAGATGAAATGGACAAATTCCTAGAAACACATGAATAACCTATGCTTACTCTGGAAGAAATGGAGGACCTCAGTAGAACAATTCAAGTAAAGAGATTGAATTAGTCATCAATAACCTCCCAACAAAGAAAGCCAAGGACCAGTTGGTTTCACAGGTGAATTCTACCAAGCATTCCAAGAAGAATTAATACCAATTCTGCTCAAACTCATCCAGAAAAGTTGAAGAGGAAGGAATAATACCTAACTCATTCTGTGAGACCAACATCACCCTAATATCAAAGCCAGATAAAGATACTATAAGAAAACAAAATTAAAGAACAATTTCTCTTGTTAATATAGATGCAGAAATCCTCAACAAAAGACTTATGAATTGAATACAACAGAAAATCAAAAGAATTATATGCCATGATCAAGTGGGTTTTATCCCAGCTATGCAAAAGTGCCTTATCCTAAGAAAATCAATTAATGCAATGTACCACATCAACAAAACAAAGAGAAACAGACACATGATCATTGCAAATGACACAGAAAAGGCATTTGACAAAATTCAGCATCCCTTCATGATAAAAGCACTTAGTTTCCTTCTATTCCTATTTTTCTTTCTCAACATGATAAAGGGAATATATGAAAAACTCACAGCTAACATCTTATTCAATGGTGAAAGACTGAAAGTTTTCCTTCTAAGGCCTAGAACAAGACAAGGATGCCCACAGTCACCACTGTTATTCAACATTGTGCTAGAAGTTCTAACCAGAGCAATTAGGCAAGAAAAAGAAATAAGAGGCATCCAAACTGGAAAGGAAGAAATAGAACATTCACTATTTGCAGATGACATGATCCTATATATAGAAAGTCCCAAAATATCAACAACAAAACTACTAGCGCTAATAAACAAATTCAGCAAAGTGACAGGGTACAAGATTAACAAGCAAAATCTGTAGTGTTTCTATATACTAGTAATGAGCATCTGAGGAGAAAATCAAGAAAAAAATCCATTTACAATTACAACTAAAGAATCAAATATCTAAGAATAAATTTAACCAAAGATGTAAAGTTCTCATACCCAGAAAACTACAAAACATTGCTAAAAGAAATCAAAGAAGACCTAAATAAATGGAAGAACATTCCATGATCATGTACTGGAAGTATAAATATCATTAAGATGTCAATTCTACACAAAATGATACAGATTCAGTGCAATCCCAATCAAAATTCCAAAGGCCTACTTTGCAGAAATGGAAAAACCAATTATCAAATTTATTTGGAAGGGTAAGGGACCCTGAACAGTGAAACACATCTTGAAAAAGAACAAAGTTGAGGAATCACACTTCCTGACTTTAAAACACATTACAAAGCTACAGTGGTCAAAACAGCTTGGTACTGACACAAGGATAGCTGTATCAACAAACGGAATCAAATTGAGAGTACAGAAATAGACCCTCACATCCATGGCCAACTGATTTTTGATAAGCCTGCCAAGTCCATTCAATTGAGAAAGAATTGTCTCTTCAACAAATGGTGCTGGGAGAACTGGATATCCATATGTAAAAGATTGAAGGGGACCCTTATCTCACACCATATACAAAAATTAACTCAAAATGCATGAAAGACCTAAATATAAGAGCTCAGATTATAAAACTCCAAGAAGAAAATGTAGGGAAGCATCTTTGGGGTCTTGTGTTAGGCAATGGTTTCTTAGACTTTACACCCACAATCACCACATAATTGAAAACTTTTGTGCTTCAAAGGACTTTGACACAAAATGAAAAGGTAGCCTACTCAGTAGAAGAAAATATCTGGAAATCCCATATCTGATAAGGGTTTAATATCAAGACTATACAAAGAAATGCTATGACTCAACCATTAAAAAGACAAACACAATTTAAAAATGGGCAAAAGTCTTGAATAGACTTTTTTTCAAAGAGGAAATACACGTAGCCAGAGTGCATGAAAAGATGCTGAGCATCACTAGCTATTGGGGAAATGCAAATCATCACCATAATAAGCTGTCATTTCACACCCACTAGAATGGCTTTAAGAAAAAAAAAAAAAAAACAGAAAATTACAACTGTTGGAGAATATAGGGAGAAATAGGAACACTGTTTCCTTGCTGGTGGGAATGTATAATGGCACAGCCACTGTTGAAGATAGTTTAGAGTTCCTCAGAAGCTAAATACAGAATTACCATATGACCCAGAAATCCTGCTACTAGGTATAGATCCAGAAGAACTGAAAGCAGGAAGCAAACAGAGATTTGCACACCGGTGTTCATAGCAGCGTTATTCACAATTGCCAAAAGATGGAAGCAACCTACATGTCCTTCAGCCGATGAATGGATAAACAAAGTGTGGTATATCCATATGATAGAATATTATTCAGCCATAAAAAGTAATGAAGTCCTGATGCATGCAACAACACAGACGAACCTTTAGGAGGTTATGCTGAGTGAAATAAGCCAGACACAAAAGGACAAATATTGTATGATCTCACTTATATGAAATAATTATAATAAGCAAAGTCACAGAGTCAGAATCTAGAGTGTATAACTTACCAGGGAATAGACTGGGGGTAGCGATTGGGAATCTGATGCTTAATTTGTACAGAATTTCTATTTAGGTTGGGTTGATTGTCAAGGTTTGGAAATGGATGGTGGTGATAGTATCACATTATCATGAGTGAAATTAACAGTGCTGGATTATGTGTATGAATGTGGTTGAAAGGGGAAGTTTTAGGTCATGGAGGTTACTGGAAGCAAAGTTAGAAGATAAAACATGGGAGTGTATAACACAGTGACCCCTGTTGTGTATGATGGACTGGGATTAATACAAGTATTAAGAATGTTCTTTCATAAATTATAAGAAATATATAGACATTATTTACAAAGTGTTAATAATAGGGTGCACTATGGGGAAAAATACACCTAATGTAAACTATGGACCATAATTAATAGTACCGTTTTAATATTCTTTCATCAGTTGTAACAAAGGTACCACACTAATGCAAAGTGCCAAAAATAAGGGGGTATATGGGAATGCTATAGTTTTGGCATGACTTTTATGTAAACCTATAGCTTCTCTAATTAAAATAATAATAATAATTTAAAAAAAAACATTCTGCTAAGTGAAAGAAACCAAAGTACTACATATTGTATGATTCCATTTATATAACATGTAATATAAATAAATCTTTAGAGACAGAAATAGATTAGTGGTTATGTAGGGCTGGGGAAAGATAGAAGAATTGAGAGATGACTGCTAAGGGGTATGGAGCTTTTCTTTTTGGAGTAATGAAAATATTCTAAAGTTGATTGTGGTGATGGATGCACAACTGTGTGAATATACTAAAAGCCATTGATTGTACAGTTTGGATGGATTGTATGGTATGTGAATATATCTCATTAAAACTTCTTTTTTAAAGAAAAAGCACTTAAAAACATATATAAGAAATTAGAATACAGCTTACCAGGGGCCAGAGTAGGGGTAAAGAATGAGGAATCAATGCTTAATTGGTATAGACTTTCTGTTTGGGTGATGGAAAAGTTTTGGTAATGAATGGTCATGATGGTAGCACAACATTTTGAATGTAACTAACACCACTAATTTATATATTTGAGTGAGGATAAAAGGGGACATTCTATGTTGTAAATATGTTACCAGAATAAAAATTTAAAAAAACCCAAACAAACCATTGGACTGTATAACACAAACAATGAACCTGAATGTGGTCTATGGACTATAGTTAAATTTGTAATTATAATATTTTTTCATTGATTGTAACAAGTATATCACAATAAGGCAAAGTGTTAGTAATAGGGTAAACTGCATGTATGATGAGGAAATATCTGGGAAGTCTGTATTTTCTGTATGATTTTTCTGTAAATCTACAGCTTCTCTAATAAAAAAAAATTTTTTGTAAACATCAAGGGTAAAAATAAGTTAGTGAGGAACCCAAAGAATTTTTGTTTATATGGCTATATCTATGTCATTTACCATATCAGAAATTGTAACTGACAAATTATAAAGATACTTATTAATCCATTAAAAATAACAATAACTACATAGTACCTTAGCTAAAACATTTCTATAAAAATAATGATTTTTCCCCCAAACAAAAAACAAAAAAAAGGAAGGCATTAGATTATATTTTTGCAAAACCCTTTAACCTCTGACAATAGAAGACCAGTGGATTCTTCTGTTTGCTTCTATTATTCAATCTGTGGCTGTATGTTGTTTTGGTGGGAGCATATGAAAAAAATATCCAGCCTCACAGATATCTGGTAGTTGGTATTTTAACAGCCTTCTCAGGTAATTGTGAATATTCTTCGATACAACACTAACACCTGACAAGTGGTAGCTTCTGAAAGGTTGGCTGCAGTGTGTGTGTCTGCTGCTACATAAAAATCCGTTGGTCTATCTTGTTCTTTGAGTGGATCTTTTACCCATGCATGGTTCTGTAACATCATGCACTGCCATTAATAAAATATCGGTTCACTAAATTATGTGCATTTTTTGAATGTTGACAGATTTCATTACACAACATCCATAACCCACATTCACTAATAGTACCATCAGTCTCATCAGAAAAGTACTGGAAAACTCTCAAACTCATGGGGACAGATACAAGCTTTCCAAAATTCTAATTTTCACTTGAAATCTCACATTGTATCATTGCCCATTGTGCCAATTTGGATGTATTATGTCCCCCAAAATGCCATGTTCTTCGATGCAATCTTGTGGGGGCAGACATATTAGTGTTGATTAGGTTGGAATCCTTTGATCGAGTGTTTCCATGGAGATGTGACTCAATCCACTGTGGGCGAGACTTTTGATTGGATAATTTCCATGGAGGTGTTATCCCTCCCATTCAGGGTGGGTCTGAATTAAATTGCTGGAGCCATATAAAGGAGCTGATGTACAGAAGGAACTCAGAGCAGTTGTGAGTGACATTTTGGGGAGCAACTGAGAGAAACATTTTGGAGATGGCCATTGAAAGCAGAGTTTGCTCCAGAGAAGCTAAAAGAGGACAAAACACCCCAAGAGCAACATTTTGAATAACACACGGGAGCTGAGAGAGGAGCTGGAACACAATCCAGGAACAGCAGACGCCAGCCGTGTGCCTTCCCAGATAACAGACATTTTCCAGACTCCATTGGCCTTCCTTCAGTGAAGGTATACTTGTGTTGATGCCTTAATTTGGTCATTTTCATGGTCTTCAGACTGTAGCTTTGTAACCAAATAAACCCCCTTTATAAAAGCCAAAAAAAAAAAAAAAATATATATATATATAAAAAATAAAAAGCATCCATTAGACATAGAGAGTTAAAAAAAAATTGCCTGCCTGGAGTTACCAGCTGAAGCCATGAGACTGGATAGAATTCCACAAAAGAATAGAAAGATAAAAGGACCAAATTTAGAATTTGGGGAAATTTAAGTAAGGCAGAAGAAAAACCAGTAAAGAAAATTGAGGTGTTAGCAATCACAGCAGTGCAGGAGACATCAGAAACCAAGAGAACGTTTCAAGAGAAAGGGAATAATCAGCAGCATTAAATGCAAGCGAGAACCCAGGAGGCATAAAGGTAGAGAAAAGGGCAATGGGCTTAATAACCTGGAACAAAACAGTTTTAATAAAGTGATGGAAATGCAATGCTGATTATAAAGAGTGAGTCAGGGTGAGGGAGTGATTGCAATGAGCCTGAAAGTTTCTTTCTTTCAAGAAATTTGGTAAGAAAAGGAAGAAAAAAGTGTGAAGGAGCCTTTGGTACTAGCAAGGTCTTGGAGAGTTTCCACAGGTGGGGTGTAAATAATGATACAGGAAGATCGGTCAAATGGAATATTACAAGGAATATTTGATGGAAATGGTAACACAGAGGAGGCAATTGAGGACAAACAAAGAAAGTTTACTTGGAGGTAATTTTTTTGTTTTCTGAAAATGGAGGAAAAAAGGAGAGGTAATGAATTTGCAGGGAAATGTTGAGATGTAAATATGGAAGGTTGTGAGAACTTGGATGGCCTTAATCTTGCCTCTACAGCATAAGACAAGAAAGCTGGTGAGGGAAGGGGTGAGAGTAGAGTTAAGGGGTTGAGGGGATGCCAGGTGATAGGAAGGTGGAATAAACATAGCATATTACATTCCCACAGTGCTTTATAATTTCTGAATTTCCCGCACATGATATCCCACCGGGAATGTAGATGGAATGCTTTACAGAAGAGGAAATTGAAACTCACAGAGGTTTAGTAACTTAGTAAGTTTCATGGCAAATAGGTGGGACTTTGTACATTGTCTAGTCCAGTTATCTCATTTTGGTTGACTGAGGTCCTGAGAGATGAAGGAGCACCAAGTAGCATCACACGCGTACCTTTGCTCTCACCCTCATTTTCTCTTTTTTTCAAACCTAGGCATATACAACATGCAGTGGAAAGTACATGAGCCTTGTCAAATAAAACTCAATATTTGAATCTTGACTGCACTATGCTATGATACTATGGACAAGCTACTAAAATTAGAAGTACCGCTCTCCCTGTGTGTGAAATGGGATAATATTACCTAAATTATAGAATTCTTTAGAGAATCTAACAATCTTTACAATATGTAAAGGTCCATGCACAGTACAAGACATGTACTTAGCATTCAATAAATGTGCCCTTCCTCTTCTTAAAGAGGACAGAGGAATCCCTTGGATTTAGCAGTTTTTCTTTCTAATCAGCCTAAATCTGTCTTCCGGGATATATCCAGAGGGGCTATCTTGTGAGAGGTCTAGCTTTGAGCATAAATATGAAGATACCTTGAATCTGGAGACTCAAGAAGTACATTTGAATACACTTGGGTAAGAAGTTGGGCTTCCCACCAAATGTTGAAATCACAGTTTAAAAAAAAAAAAAAAAATGTAACTGAAGGATCTTGTCAAAATCCTGCTGCTGGTTCCTAATTTATGGCCAATTAGAGGAGCGCCAGGGCTTCATCCCGTGCAAACAGATGGCAGACATTAGAACTGTCAACAGAAAGACCTTCCTTCACAAATTTACAAGCACGGTACCATGTTACATAAGCCAGTGATTAGGCTCTATCATTCCAGAGGGAGAGCAAAAGAACATTATTGTAACTAATCATGCATGTCAGAATATTTTTTTAGAATGCTCATTGACATACCAGAAAACGGTAAACAAACACATGGTTTCCTCAGAAAGCATTCTCTGAGGATTGGTTTCTTGCAGCCTAATCATTATCTTAATAAGTATCTGCAGAGGTTCCAAAATTTGTGTTCAAAAAAGAGTATTAGCCTAAAAGATCAATCTATTTCCATTAATACATTTCCTGAATAAAACAACTGGGTAACTTTAGTACTTCTGACTTTGGAATCCATGAAAAGAGTAATTATTATAAAAATAAGTACATGATTGGGTTCTGTAATCAGTTAGGCAATGTCTATTTCTTCCCTGGTCTGGGAAGTTGTTTACGTAGCTCCAAGTTCAATTCAGATCATCGATTTTTTAGCACATTGAGGATCATTTTGAACGTTGTCAAAGACAGTAACTTTTGAACTACTAGTAAATTTCAAAAGAGCTATTTATTTTTCCCCAGACAATTGAGATCTAAGCTAGAGGCCTGGCTTTATCCCTAATTTACTGGGTAGCCTCCAAGATCCAGCTATACTGTTTATGGAAATAGAAATAGTTTCACAATAGTTGGTAAATAGCAGCTGGCTGAGCTTCCCGTGTGTCCCTCCCACTCCTCTCCTGCCCTGGTGATCTGGTCTCCTGGAAGATACCCAGCTCTCCCCTTGGTCCCGCAACTAAAGAATGTCCATTCTGATGGGCTGATCCCTGTGCCGTACTGGCACTTAAATTATTTTGTCTGTCACGCCTGATCTCCAGCTAAAATGGCATTTTATCACCTCTGGTATTTCAAACCTTTTGTTTTAGCGACCAAACCCATGGTTTAAATAAAATCAATTTGAAAGAACACAAAAGAGGAACTT
Organism: Choloepus didactylus; assembly: GCF_015220235.1. Taxonomy (NCBI): domain Eukaryota; kingdom Metazoa; phylum Chordata; class Mammalia; order Pilosa; family Megalonychidae; genus Choloepus; species Choloepus didactylus. Next base: position 48,805,980 of record NC_051321.1, read on the forward strand.
TGCTGCTGCCCTGGGAGTAAGACTCTTACATATCTAGGAATCTTCCCTCTCTCCCTCCACATCACTCCAGGCAATTCCTAGGGCCTCTGTGGGACAGCGGGAATCACTGATGATTATTTACAAACCACAGACGGCTGACCCGAGGCCCCTTCCATCTGTGACACTCTGTGATATTTTATCCTACTTTGGGGCCAGTCGTGTCCATCAAGACAAAGTCTGGGGAATAGGAACCAGGGACTAGTTTAGAGGAGTCCAGTATACTGGGGGATAAAAATGATGGGATTATGAGAGAGTGTGAAACATAAGATTATAGGGCATTGCTAGTGGCAATCTTAGATACTGAGGTATCTCTATAGAGCCTGGACGTCTGGGTAACTGACCTTAAAGTTTTTAACCTCCCAGAGCTAAAGCTGCCTCATGTGTAGTGGTCATATTCATAGGTATATTTAAAGGAATAGCAAAACTGTAGACACTAGACTAATGATTAAGGATAAACTCATAAGAGCAAGGCTGATCCCAAGACCCCTTAAAGAAAAGGGCAGCAGATAGGTTACCAAGAAAGATTGGACCTAGAGAAAAAGTCACGGGAGTTGGCAAACTGAAAGACTCAAACTGGAGCCTATGTATTAAAGTTGGGTACCTTTTTAAACATTGGTGTCAGAGCCAAACTAGGCAAGTTTGACATTTAATCATTTAAAAAAAAAAAAAAAAAAAGGATGTCACTTTCCTGCCAGGCACTGTGTTGGATATTTGGACTACAAAAATGAATGACACAATCAAATGTACGATTTGTTTTGTATGGCTGCTTGGTATGTGAATGTATCTCAATAAAATGAATTAAAAAAAAATGAATGACATGTATTCAATATAGGTTTGAAAACTGAGTATACAGGATAAGTTCAATTTGTGACAAATCTGTGCCTGTATTAGAATGTTTTCTGATCCTTTACTAGTGCAAGTAACAAAACCCTTATGTTTTTAGTCTCCCTGCTCTCCATATGTAGCCTCTTTCCAAACCTAGCTTCTAGCTATTTTGCCACACCTTCGTTAATCTCCAAAGAATTAGAATTAAGACTTAATTCCAAAGAATTAAATCCTCCAAAGAAGACCCTGGCCTCTACCCAGATCTCACCCTGTTCTTCCTGTTGGTGACTTCTTCCATTCCCTTTGGCTGTTGCTATTTACATGTTCAATTCCAAGTTCCAGAGGCAAAACAAACAAAAATACTCAATATACTGGGCAGTCATCTTTATGGAAAACTAGAGCATCAGAGGACATGGAACCATATGGAAAAAATAATGTTTCTCAACTTCTTCTCAAGGTGGGGTGCTATTGGGGTTTCTGATAAGCAACTTAGGGGCTGAGGCTCACCAAGGAGCATGCTCAGGGAGAATAGATGATTGCTAAACTGCCCTGCCAAAAATGGTGATTTGTAGGAAGTTTTGAAGCCAGAGTTTCATGATTAACACCAGGGGCCGACAATCTTTTCCTGCAAAGGGCCAAATAGTAAATATTTTAGGCTTTGTGGGTCATATGGCTTCTGTTGCGAACACTCAACTTTGCGATTGTAGCACAAAAGAAACCAATGGCGGTATGTCAATAAATAAGCATGGCAGTGTTCCAATAAAACCTTATTCCTAGACACTGAAATTTAAATTTCATATTTTCATGTGTCAAGAAAGTCTTCGCATTCTTATCTCGAGGACATACAAAATCAAGCCCATGGGCTATACAATGCTGACCCCTGACTTAAACAATGTTAGAGTTGGGTGCTGCCCCCAGTGGTTCTGTTCTGTTCTTCCTCCATACTCTGCTCAGCATCCCTTTGAAACAAACATCAAACAAATATGTAAAGAATATGGATTCAGAGTGCCTGATGATTAACCTGCCAGTGGTGCCCTCATTTGTTAGTCCACCCTGATGCCATCTGTGTATTCGTTGTTCCTTCTCTGACACGCTTTTCCCCTGGTTGCCTCATCTACCTCATTTTACTCTCCGGTAGGCACTACCTGCCCCCGTTACACACACACACACACACACACACACACACACACACACAGAGCTTTCTTTGTTTTTTTTTGATACCTGCATCTCTTAATTCTACTCTTGCATTCTCTATGTCTTCACTTCAGGCTTTGCATTAATTTTGGTAATAGCTAATTAGAGATAAAGGTAGTGCTCTGCAAGAGTTATTTGCATTCCAATGAAATACCCCTGAAGACTGAAAAACCATGAACATTTTAGAATTTCAGGTACTAGGTAGGTGCACTAGGGGAAGGATTTGGGAGCAGCAGGACCTTTCAGGCACTACACTCTAACCCCACCAACCAGGCCAGTCTCCTGAAAGGCCATGTATCCAGGGTAAATTTGTGTCACCTCGGTCACCTGTGTCCTTCTCTTTCTATAACTTGTTTTTCTGTGTACACTCAATAGGACGATAGGGACTCCACAGGCCACATTGCTTAACTGATAGGGTGGTAAACTTTAAATATTTCACAGCTTCAACATTTCCAACAGCCTAAGTAGATTTTATTTTGGTTCATTTTCTAGAATGAAGTCTGGGGTGATGTGAGGATATTGACAGGATGATCACAAGAAAACAAATGTGCTTTGCTAGAATGGTGTCAGCTGTGATCATTTGGGGTTTGAATTTTTTTATGGAGCTGTTATTGATTGGTGTCCTTCTCAGAAAATATTAAGCAAGAAAGATAAAATCTAGAAATTTAGAAGAAAGAGAAACACTACATTGGTTCAGTTTAATGATGTGCATTGAATTACAGCATGTCTTGGGCAAGCATGATTTAACTACAAAATAAGCATATTTCCACTGGAAAAGAAGTATATCCAGAGATGGTATTTGTGATTTAAAGTCACAGAAAGAGGTAGGAGGCAGCTTGTCATTATGTGTGTCTATCCTAGTACCTTAAAAATGACAGCAAACCCTCCTCTTATTGCAAATCCTTACAACAACAATATGTAGTATGACCAACTGGGGAGCCCATTGCAAAGGTCCAGACTCTCACCCCAGCTTCTTCCACCCAACTAGCACTTAGATTATTTGCAACATGTTAGCCATACAGACACCTAGTATTTGGGGGTTTTAAATGCAAGTGGTTAAATTATAATATTATTTCCATCCCTGTCATATGGATACTTCTCACCTCTAATCTGTTAAGTCACAAACAAAGTTTCTAACAGTACTGTCTGGTGGCCTTTTGACTCTGTTTGACACAGAAGAATTCCAATCTCATTAATGTTGGTGGACCATTTCAAGACTTAGCACACCTTTTTAAAAAACATTGTTAAAATATTCAAATGGTGACTTGATTAGTCAGAAAAGTCATAGCAGAGATTTAGGGTGGAGAAGTAGACGGGACTTTGTCGAACAGCACTTGCCAATTTTTCTCTGGAGGGCCAGAAAATAAATATTTTCAGCTTTGTTGGTCACACATTCTGTCACAACAGCTCTGCCAGATTCTGCCATTTGGCCCAAGGGCCATAGTTTGTTGACCCTTGTTAGAGACCAATTTAATTTTTCAGATTAGGAAATTGAGGCCCACACTGTCACACTGTTCAATAACAAGAATTAATCAAGACTGTTGTGTTTGTTTCTCTTCTGCTAAACAAATACCATACAATGGGGTGGCTTAACAGTAAATTATTGACTCATGGTTTTGAGGCTGGGAAAAGTTCAAAATCAAGGCATCAGCAAAGCATTACTTTTTCCCCAAAGACTGTGGAGTTCTAAGGCTGGCTGCCAGTGATCCTTGGTCCTTGGATTTTCTGTCACACGGCAATGCACATGGCTATGTGTTCTCCTTTCTCCTCCAGAGTCTGGTGGCTTTCAGTTTCTTGTTCTTCCTATGGCTTCATTTTCTGTGTCAATTTCCTTTGATTATAAGGAACTTCAGCCTATTGGATTAAGTCCCACCCTCATTCAGTCTGGGCACACCTGAATTAATAAATTTTCAAAGCTGCTGTTTACAAATGGGTTTACACCCATCGCATCCAAAGGACCAGAGTTGGGACCTGAACATCCCTTCCATGGAGGACATGATTCAATCCCCAATGACTGGTAATATACTCACATTCTTATATTCTACTGCATTCATCAGATCCTGGAATTTTAGAAATGAATGAGACATTGAAAAAATCTCTCTTCCAGATACTTTAGTTTATGTATGAGAAGGATGAGTCCCAGAGGGAATATAGATTTTACAACCTCTTTAGTGCCAAGGATGGGATAACAACACAGCTCTCATGATGCCTCTTTCAATGTTTTTGCACCTGTGTCACATTATGATTTAAAGGACCAAGATAGAAAACTCATATAATCATTAATTCGATAAGTACGTATCGAATATCGGCTATGTGTTTAGCCCTAGACTCAGTGCTGTGGAGACTAGAGACACATACAAATAAACAGTTGCTTTCAAGAAGCTTAGAATCATGAAAATGAACAAATAATGTAATGAAATTGTCAAAAAAGGTCCACCTTCAAAAGGGGGAAATTAATGGCTTATGAATGGAGCTAAAATATTTTCACTGAATGAAATCTAAAATGGATTTTCTTACTTCTAGGAAAAGATTAGTGGGTAAAATGCTTGAGTTTTCAAATGACTCCAAATTGATATGTGCTCACTGAGTCAAATCACCACCGTCTTGGCTGAATAGATGGAATCATTCAAGTAAAATGACAACTTTTTTAATCCACTTAATTTATTTCATCCAAAATATATTGGTCTTTTACTTGATCCCTTCTCTATTCTCCCATAATAAGTTGGGGCATCCTGTTTTTCACCATAGCATCCTATGCTGGTCATGCCATACTATTTACAATACAATATTCACAATACTTTAGATATAATACTATTTACAATACTATTTACATCTGTTTTGATTTATGGAACACAAGCTCCAAGACGGCAGGAGCTATGTTTATTTTGCTCACTGCTACATCCCAAGTTCTCAGCACAGGGTCATGTATAACAGGCCCTTACTAGGTATCTGTTAGAATGAATGAATGAGTGATGGTATCAGTCTGTGTCCAATCAGGAGAGAGATAGCACATGGTAATTGAAAAGGGAAAACTTACTATAAGGAATTAGTATCTGTGACAACTCAGATTGGAGTAGAGGGTACGAAGTAAAGAGAACTATAAAGAATATAGAAATAGCAGATAGAAGGAGTAGTCACTGGCCCTAGAGCTGTGAGAGGGCACCCAAGGAAGAGCCCCCCGCTCCCTTGTGTGCTCTCTGCCTCCCCACTCCGTGCTCCCACCCGCTCCAGGGCTGAGAACCGGACCTTGTTATAGAACAGGGTTTTGTTAATTACAATCACTGTTCTGTTTTATAGAAATGAATTATTTCTTCCCATAAATACTTGGCACCTTACTATATTTTTGAGACTTTTGTTTTTATCTCATCAGATGTTTTAAAATTATTAGAGATTCAGAAATATCATTGGAACTGATAAAACAGTTGCATGAATAAGAAAATTTGTGAATGCTTTCAGTTTCTATCTTAAAATCCAATCTTAATTTCTTGAATTACAAAGGGTAATATTTGAAATTTCATATTTGAAATTCACTTTAAAATTCTTCTTTATGTGTTTATGGCTGCTTATGTGGGGAAGAGGTTATAATGCTTCTGGTGTTTGGGAGATAAAGGGGGAGTGGATGAGGCCAGGATTAATTTATGATAAAAGTTTAACAATCATTTTAAAAATCAGTAGTATAATTACTAAGTTTGAATGTTGCATTTTGCTTTAGATATTCATGTCACTTTTTTGGTAGAGTTAAGTGGTTTTGCATACTTTAGTAGGCATACTCCCTGGTAGGACAGTTACTACAGGCCAAGCTGGGTCATAAAGATCTAAGACACTCCTTTTCTTTTCAGTATGTTTTGCAGTTGGTGCTCATTTTGAATCAAACCATCGAATCATGAATTGGATTAGCATGAGCTACAACAGTAAAGTCTCACACGTAGTACCATTCCCAGACCAAACTTTATACTTACAAAAGAGGCACTTTCAGAATTTACTCGTTTGCACGAAGTTCAACAGTTATAATATTAATCATCCTGCTGCAATCGTGTAATGGGATTAATTTTCAATTAAAACCAAACTGGCAAAAGCAAATCATGATTTGGTCACTGATAAGGAGTGTGTTGTATTTGCAGTTGAACTGGAGATAGTGCATTGCCCCTAGACAATGAAGTTCTCAACAAACCCACTCGGGCTGAGTAACTTTTATTTATTTAATTATGTTACAGTAATCTTATAGGGTTGACTTTTTTCCTTCCTTTTTTTTTTTTTTTTTTTTTTTTTTACATTTTTAGGTAGTCTGTGTTGTGTGATTATAAACATAATAAGTGGTTATTGTAGGAAACTTGAAAGCACAGAAAAATGTAACAATAAATATAATCCTGTCATTCATAGATAACTATTTTAGTATATTTCTTTAAATGGTGAGATCAGGTTGCCTAAATTTTTTTTCTGCTTCGTCCATATATAGGGACAGCATTAATAAATTTTATGTAGATATATAGATAAACTGCCATTTATTGAACAATGTGCTGGGCACAAAGATGGTTGAGGTAGGTAGATACATGATTAATTGATTGATTGATTGATTGACTGATTCTCTCCTACCCAACCTGCATGGAATGCTTTTTGCCTCCATAATAAAGATAAACTAAGCTTCAGAGATTCAAAGTATAATGTCCCAAGACATATAGCTTATAGTTAGAGAAATAGAATTTGAACATTATGCTTTCTGTTTTCAAAGCCCATTATAGCACATTACTTTACATATTGCATTAGCAGTTTACTGTGTTAATAAAAACCCCTTATGAGCATAATTTGAGTCTCCTTGTCTCCTTAGATTCTTAACTATGCTTGGACATTTAAGCTCTTTTTATTTTTTATTTTGTACAGAATGCTATACATAAAACTTTTTCCCTTTTTTAAAGTATCTCCTTGAACACATACACAGAAGTGGAATTACTTGATTCATAGGACATACATATTTTTTAATTGTTGTCTAGAACCACATACCAGTTCACTCCCCAGTGGCGACGTATGAGAATTCTGTCCCCCTGCCCTGGCCCTCTTGAGGTTTTGGTTGAGACTATCTTAAGAGACATGATCAGGGCAAATCCTAGGAGAATTAATGTGATATTTATTCTTCCCTTGTAATTGACACATGGAGCTTAGTTATTGACAATTAAAACTTGGAAGAATGTTTATTTTAGCTGTTTTTCTTCTGTGTCCCGGAGAAAAATAAACAAATTTAATCCTTACAGGTTGTAGTCAGTGATAGAGAAGAGGGGGAGAGTTTAGAGAAGCCACTGTTATAATTTTCTGAGGCTCCAGATATGTTGTTTTTAATACTTTCTCATCTCAGTTAATCCTCACAATAGCCCTGTGACTACAGATGACATTTAAAAAATCCAGAAAAGGAAACTGAGAAAATCAGAAAGATTCAATGAGTCACAAAGCTAGACTAGATTCCAGGGCTGTCTGACTCCAAGATCATGCTCTATTATATCACACTCTTTAACCTGTTGCTTTTATAGTAGCAAATTAAATGTTAACTGGCAAGCTAGATTCTGTTGGGGGAATCTTTATGAAAGAGTAGAGTGGAGGAGATCACAATCAGAAAGGCGAAATAGGATGTTTCTGAAATAAGGAAGTATGTCAATAGCCTGAGTGTGGCAGCAGAAGTAGAAATTAAAAGGAGGAGCAAATTCAAGAGAGATTACAGAGGTAGATATGATAAAATTGGTTAAAAGGGAAGGGTCAGAGATAGAACCAAGATTTCTGGCCTGCATTACTAGTTAAATGATAATGCCTTAATGGAGACAGGGAATTTAGGAACAAGTCTTGAAGGAAGCTGATTAACATAGTTATGACTAACTTGAGTTTGATATGCTTGTAAGATACACAAATGACATTGAGCAAAATATCCACATTGTGGCTCTGGAGAGTTCAAGGCTAGAGATAGAGATATGAACACTGTTGGCCTCAGAATCCTAAATGAAGTCTTAAGAGTAAATGATATTTTCTAGAAGCGCTTAAAGAAAAGTGTAATCAGCTTATGTATGTAAGAACCAGGATCGTGTAAAATCAGACCACCTGGAATCAAATCCCATGTCTGATTGCTTTCTTTCTAGATCTACCTACCACTTTCTCTTAAGCCTTGTCTCTTATCTCTCATTCTTATCTGGGGCAGTTTCCCCAACTGGAGACATTTGGCAATACCTGGAGACATCTTTTGATTTTCACAAATGGGTTTGCTACCGGCCTGCAGTGGATACGAGCAAAGTATGCTGCTGAACATCCTACAGTACACAGGACAGCCCCCCATAACAAAGAATTATCTAGTTCAAAAATGTCAGTAATGCCAAGGTTGAGAAACCCTGCACTAAGACCTCCAGGAGAGAGGGATAATCATACTTGCCTCATAGAGAGTGTGTGTGTGTGTGTGTGTGATTTCAATGAGATAATGCAAGTAAAGAATTGTAATAATCACATTGTAAATAATAGGTATAAAATATTTTTTAATTAAGTCAATCAATTGTGTAGACAAATATTTTTTAATTAAGTCAATCAATTGTGTAGAACAAAAGGGTAAAAGACACAATTTAGGGAAATAGTTGCCTCTAAGGAAATGGCAGAAGGAGAAGTATATGTGACACATCCTGAGACGTAGCATAGAGGGGGACAAGAAGAATGAAGAAAGAGAAACAACAGGGAAACGAACAGAGCAGTTCAGTGCAGTGGCACAGATTTCTGTTGCGTGGCTACAATAGGGGAAGTTGGCCAGTGGAGGCACGAGCTTCAGCAAGGGCATGAGGAGGGGATCTGGAAAGAGACCACTGGGATTAACAGCAGATTAGTGAGAATTTCTGAGGGAACAGTTATAATAAGAGTGAAAGAAAAATGGGCAGGGACGGCAGGCTGCCGTGAATGGGTGGAGAATTTTGTAAAGAATGAGGATGAGAGATAGGTAATGAAGTTTACTCAAACTGGCTATTTAGCCCTGAAGAGTAGCTTGTGGTTAGGATTGGAGAGACCAGCTGGTTTGTAGACTGAAAGGAAGGAATCAAAAGGGAGACAATGAAAGAATAAGATAGAGGAGGAGTAATCGACTGAGTCTGATTCCAGGCGAGAAAGATGAAAGAGTGATCAGTAACCAAGAGGGAATAAATGTTGGAATACTTCTTCCTTAAGAGAGAAGTATGAGGATGATCGCACTATACTTTAGGTCCAGGAAATAATTGGAAACCAAAGATCTCAATTTTTATGAATCATTCAAAAATCACAAATGAAAATGTTATCAATTAAATGGCCCAAATAAACAAGAAAACTATCTTCTAAATTGTTGTTAATATTGCTTCATGAAAGTTCCTTAATTGGAACTTTTATAGACATGATGAAGTAGGAAAAAAAGGTCTTTTTTTTTTTTTTTAAGTATTTCTTTTAAAAGAATTGGATTGGCCATGAGGGCAGGAAATCAGAGAGCAGATATTTGGTGTCAAATCCTAGCACCAGCTGTTATCCAACTGGCCTCAGCTTTCCACAGTGGGAGAAATATTGGTGTGTGTGATGACTGGGACTGTAGGCTTCAGGATCCGGTTGCCTCAGTTTATATGCCAACTTTGACACTAGCTTTGTGACCCTGGCAAGTCAGTCAATTTCTTTGTCTCAGTTGTCTTATTTGTAAAGCAGGGAAAATCCATATAAAATAGTTTGTTTAATATCTGGCATATGCTAGCTATTATTTTCATGTTTTGATGGATTTATTATTACTAAATTCTAAAAACTTTTCTTATGATACTAAAGTATACTTTAACTGTTAGATTCTAAATATTTTTTCTCTAGGTAAAATTTTATTTCCTTTTCCAATCATGTAATGAGAGCAAAAATAAAAAGTCCAGTGACAGACTGGTTTTTATAAAAATAATAAGCCAGGGACTAGCATCTTTGTTTCAAAGAGTTTCAGGGCATAACTGATAACAAAAGTATAATAAAAGGAAATACTTTTGGTAGATTTGGTGTGACATTTTAGCTTTTAATTTTCAAAGTATTTTCTAGTCTCATACCATTTTCCCTAGCCAAAGTTTCCCAGAGGCAGTGTTTTAAATAGTCTACTACAAAATGGGCATTGTTTTAACTGATACCTAATATAATTGATATATCTATATAAACTAGAATATGTCAGGTAGGGATTTTTATTGTTCTTACAAAATTATTTAGTATTATTTACACATTTATAAATTTACTATTTGTTTTTAGACAGGTTTTGATAAAATTCTTCATCAGTTATATAGATGTGTAAATTTTAAATAACTTTTAAGTAGATAAGCTGTGTAAACATTTAATAGAGTAAATCTTCACTATTGCCATAGATTCTGCCTTAAGAATATGAAAATCTGGAAAAATAAATTTGAACATTTGCTTGTGCAAGATTCTTATTAGCAAAATGGACCTCAAAATGCTCTTAGAATTGAGAACCTACTGCTTTATGAGAAAAATTTAACAATTTAATATTGACATTTTATTTTCATTGGGGAAAGTCGATTATTTTTATGGAATTAGTTGGACATATATGAAGCATCATCACTGACTTTCTTGTGAAAACAGTGGCTCTGACCCAACAAAATCACTGGCAAGAATGGTAATGCATAATACCTACTTTTGTTAGTATGTACTTGACATAGAAAGGTAAAGTGAGTTTCTAACAATTAAGATAATGGGTCAGCCACACAACAAGATCTGACCACTGCATGGGCTGTCTGATTTAAATACAGTGGGATGTATTTTTTCTTAATTTGTGGATTTGGTGCATTAGAGCAATCTGTACTGGCAAGGGTATTTTCTTCTATAACCTAAAAAACTAAACTATCACATCAGATTTGAATCTAATTTCTCCTGCCTTTAATTGAAAATGAAGGTTATGCTTTATTTTTAATTCTTTTCTTCAACTTTAATTGCAATTGGGATTCATGGATATAAATTCCATTATAGTCTGATATAATTGCCCTCATTTAATCTTCTATATATAATTCGGTGATAAATTGCTTAGTGTTTCACACATATTTATGCCAATATATGTCTTCATTAGGACCTGAAATTAGGTGAGGAGTTCATTTTAACTAAACATTCATCCTAAAAGTTCATCATTCATATAGGTGGATGCCCAAAGAGACCTACAGGACCTTTAACCCTGAGATTTAAATAAACTTAGCCTCAAAAGCTAACAGAGTTTCCCTGTCTTCTCTTGGTCCTGCATACAGGCACACAATAAATGAATGAATGGATGGATCGATGGATGGATGAATGAGTCCATCCATCTATGTATTCATTTTGAATCTCTCTTACTGAACAGATAATAGTCTAATTCCTAAAGAGAGACTGATGAATAAGATAGGCTAGGTTACTGCTCTCATCAAATTTATATTTCAGTGTAAGAAGGACAACTGATATTTAAACAAATGAAATATTTTTAACTAGCCATAATTGCTGGAGAGAAAATCAATGGATTAAAATGACAGAGTGACAGCAGTAAGGGTTTGGGAGAGGTTGGTCAGTGAAGACCTGATCTTTTTTTGCCTTGGTTGATCAGAGAAGACCTGTCTGAAGAGGGCACACTTGAACTGAGACCTGGCTGGCATTAGGAAAAAGCCATGTGAGGATCTAGACGAAGACTGTTCCAGGTAGAGGACAAAGGCTTGAAGCAGATGCAAACTTGAATTACTCTACAGTCAGAGAGAGCAGGGTAGTACGAGAAGTCGTCAGAGAGGTTGTAGGGGCTCTAGATGAGTGATACGATCTGGGTTATGTTTTTAAAAGATAATCCCACCTGCTGTGTGAAGAATAAATTTTAAAGGGGCAAGAGTGGTGATAAATAAAAAGCAATTACAGTATTCCCCAAGAGAGAGAATGGTGAGTGGGACCAATGGTTTATGAAGGTAAAACGTAGGACTGAAGGTACGGTTTAGGGTTGTAATAGATATAGGGGTGGGAGTTTTTGGAAAGAGAAAGATCTAGAACAGGGGTCAGCAAACTTTTTCTGTAAATGGCCAGATAGTAATATTTTTGCTTTTTCAGGCCATATGTTCTCTGTTTTACCTACTCAACTCTGCTGTTGTAGCATGAAAGGAGCTATAGATAATACATAAAAGAATGTGTGTGGCTGTGTCCCAATAAAATTTTATTTTCAGAAACAATCAGCAGGACTATATTTGGCTTTGCAGGCTGTAGTTTGCCAATCCCTGATCTAATAAAACTCCTTGAAAGAATGAGAAAGATTATCTCTTCTGGGAAACCTTACCATCTAAAGCCAACAGACAGCTTTCCCACGTCCATGTCATCTAAAATTTGGGAAGAGTAGAGGCCCTGGGCCTGTTGGAGAGAAGACAGCATTGTCCAGGGAAGCACTATTTCCTAAGACTTCTTCCACATTTAGTTGGAGTAAATTAGCAGATGATGAAATTATGTGTTTGCCTCATCTTTCTTTATTATCTGTATATAATGGAGTTCTTAGACAAAATAGAGGGTGAAGGATTGGAGTATTCAGTGAATTTATCTGTTAAACTACCATGCATTAGATTATTTATGTAACTGGATTTTGAGTAATTATTTTGTATGCCAGTTGCTAGTATATTATTTATTTTATTATTAGCTATAAAACATTAGGTCATATACTCTTTTAATGTCTCTCTGAAAATATATATATATAAAATTTAATGTATTTTTCTGTTACAGAAAAAAACTCTACATTAAATATATGTAGATTAAATTCCAGGAATGTGGATACCTTTAAATGTTATATAAATCAGTTTACTACTTCATTAATTTATTCAATAATCACTTATAGAGTATATTCTATGTGCAGGGACTAGACTAGCACTAGGGATACCTGCTTAATAAAACCTGGCCATCCCAGGGCTCACTGAGGGAGCTGAACAGAAAACTAACAATTCCAGAATTGCAAGTTAAGTGCTGTGAAAAGGCTACCATAGATCTCAGATGGAAATCAGAAAACGGCATCTAAAAGACAGTGAGGAGGGAAGATGCAAGGTCTAGGATAGTGCTTCTTCAACCATATGTGGGGAAAACCCAGTTTCATTTTGTTTTGCTTTTAATTTTCAGTGCATCATAGATGTGCTTTGGTAAAATGAAATGCAAGTGAATTACTAGAAAAAGAAAATGAAGAAAAAGACATAAAATAAATGCCCACATTTTTTACTATTAGAGATTCAACATACATAAAATTATATTTCAATAAAACTAATCAAAACAAATATCACACTGTATAAAAAGAATTACAAATGTTAATCACATGTCATTAAAAACATGCATGTAAGAAAGAGAATGGTTATTATACTTGTTTTGCAGTTATAACTAATTGAAAATTTTTGAGTGAAATAGTAATTACCCAGTCTAACCACAATAGGCACACTTTGAAAGAACACCATGAAAGTCAATATTTCATCTTTAATGTGCCAAATGTGCCTGTTTATTGCTTGTTAATTTTTCGATCTGGGTTGGATTGATGGAATTGCCATTTGCAGGGGATAATGTGTATCAGAATTGTTCCATGCTTTTTATTAAACACTCAGAGAACTCAGTCTCACAGAGGTGTGTTGATGGGAATGGAAGAAGTGATTTTAAAGCAATGTCAGCACCCTTGGGATATTTTTATTTTTTTTATTTTTTTGTCATCCAAGGTGGAATAAGTGATGCTGTATTATCAAAATTCATCATTAACTCTTCATTAGTAGCCAGTGTTATCAACTTATCCTGTAAGTTATGGTTCCACTGAAATTATCTTTTGTTTAAAAACAGTAGATTCTGGATTTTATACACTTTTAGGTTACAACTAGCAAAATCATTTAAAAATATCTCACATTTAAAATTGCCCTCCTGTGCATGACTTGAATGCAGTTTGTACCAAGTCTTTTTCTCACCTCATGAGTTTGACAATAGATAAATAGGTCTATACCCTGTTCAAAAATATGAGTCCACTGATCTTTGCCCTTAGATGTCTCAGAAATGTTAAACTGCCATAAAAATTTCTGACTTATCACTTCACAAGCCAGTAATGGTTTACTAACGTACTTTCATTAGCCCTGGTCTATAAGATTTGTATATAGGGATATTGTATATAAAAATTAAGATAGAATATTTACAAATTCAAAATGGTGTGTGGATAAAAATATCAAATACATCTTTTAAAGCAGTTTTTTTGTTACTTATTCATTAAGACATAATCTATTCTTTACAGTTAAAGATTAAAAGTCAAAAAGTGAAAAATAAAATCTTAACCTGGAAGAGGTTGCAAATGCTACAACAGTAAAATTATTAGGTAAGCAAATAAACAAATTAAGTTGAGAAATTCAGTCAATCCATATAGGATATTTCTATATAACCAAGCATGTCCTATATGCTTTTTACTGTTTTCTTTTTTCCTTCATTAATCATTAAGTTGGATATCATATAAGCACAACCATAGCCTAAATTCAAATCAGTACTAAAATAATACAGTTCCAACTTTGAAATGTATATACTGAAAAATACCTAGAAGAATATGTCACAATATAAAACAATGTTTAGCTCTGGGCTGTGGAATTACAAGTAATGCTTTATTCCTTGGAGTTTTTCAGTGCCTTCCAAATTTTCAGAATTTACTTTTGGAAACAGAAAAAAAGTAAATCTTAATGTTCAAAACTAGGAATCAATTTTTAGCTTTTTATTTCTTTGGTCACTAGTCCAATTCAGATTATTATAAAAAAAAATTGGGGTACCATTCAAAGCATATAGATATAATCAGGAAATAGTTAACATTAAATGATTGCTACTTGTAAATAGTTTTCCCTAATGAATAATCCCCCAGATATATATGGGATTATTGTTACAAAGGAAAGACACAGAAAAACAAATGTCCAACACTAAAGAATGTATAATTTTCTCTTGCAAATATAAACACATGCAGAACCAAAAATTGCTGCTAAAAATTGTAACAGTGTCTGTTTTCTCTGAAACTAATATCAACTATAATTTTGAGTAGATGAAATTCTTATAATGGACATTATAGCCCTCCTTCTGATTAGCATTCAACCACTCATCACCTCCCATTCTGTAGTCATTGTTTGCATCTTACTTCTCATATAAGACCTTAAATTCCTTGAGAGTGTATTTCATTGTCTTTGCATAATCCATAGCGTCTTGATTCATTCCTTGCAGATAGAAGGTACTGCATGAATACATGTGTGTTTGGATGAATAGATGAATACATAGAGGGATAAATGGAAGGATATGGATGTTGGTTGGTTTTATTGTATTTGGTACTCATTTATCCTCCAATGAAACATATTTATATAATACTTGATCATATAAACCACGAAGAATTGTAATTGTCCCATTCATAAATAAGACAAAAAAAATAAGAACTCTTAACTGAAGTCACAAAGTATGAATGGGCAGGTTTTCTTGATAAATGCCCCAAAGCAATGAAGGATGTTTCTAAAATCTTAGGCTTAGATAAATCAAGTTTCCCAACTAACTTGGGACACTAACTTTCTATTTTCTTTTAATAAATATCCTTTTTTTATTTTTTAAGGATTTAGCCAAGGTTCAGGTTAACAAAGAGTAATGGGCTGGAGGCGGGGCAAGATGGCGGATTGGTGAGCTATATGTTTTAGTTACTCCTCCAGGAAAGTAGGTAGAAAGCCAGGAACTGTGTGGACTGGCCACCGCAGAGCAATTTGACTTTGGGCATACTTCATACAACGCTCATGAACACATTGAACTGCTGAGATCAGCGAAATCTGTAAGTTTTTGCAGCCAGGAGACCCGTGCCCCTCCCTGCCAGCCTCAGTCCCATGGGAGGAGGGGCCGTCAGCGCTGGGAACGAGAAGGGAGAACTGCAGTGGCAGCTCTTATCGGAAACTCAGTCTACTGATCCAAACTCCAATCATAGATAGACTGAGACCAGACACCAGAGAATCTGAGAGCAGCCAGCCCAGCAGAGAGGAGATAGGCATAGCAAAAAAGAGCAAGAAAAACTCCAAAATAAAAGCAGAGGCTTTTTGGAGTTCTGGTGAACATAGAAAGGGGAAGGGCAGAGCTCAGGCCCCGAGACTCATATGCAAATCCCGAACAAAAACTGATCTCTCTGCCCCCTGGATCTTTCCTTAATGGCCCTAATTGCTTTGTCTCTTAGCATTTCAATAACCCATTAGATCTGCAAGGAGGGCCTTTTTTTTCTCTGTTTCTAAAACAATTACTCTAAGAAGCCCAATACAGAAAGCCTCAAAGACTTGCAATTTGGGCAGGTCAAGACAAGAGCAGAACTAAGAGAGCTCTGAGACAAAAGGCAATAATTCGGTGGCTAAGAAAATTCACTAAACACCACAACTTCCCAAGAAAAGGGGGTTGTCCGCTCACAGCCATCATTCTGGTGGACAGGAAACACTCCTGCCCATCACCAGCCCGATAGCCCAGAGCTGCCCCAGACAACCGAGTGTGACGGAAGTGCTTCAAATAACAGGCACACACCACAAAACTGGGCGTGGACATTAGCCTTCCCTGCAACCTCAGCTGATTGTCCCAGAGTTGGGAAGGTAGAGCAGTGTGAATTAACAAAGCCCCATTCAGCCATCATTTCAGCAGACTGGGAGCCTCCCTACACAGCCCTGCAGCCCAGAACCGCCCTGGGGGGATGGCACTCACCTGTGACATAGCACAATCATCCCTCAACAGAGGACCTGGGGGTGCACAGCCTGGAAGAGGGACCCACTTGCAAGTGTCAGGGGCTGTACGCCAGTACCAAGGACTTGTGGGTCAGTGGCAGAGACAAACTGTGGCAGGACTGAGCTGAAGGATTAGACTACTGCAGCAGCTTTAAAACTTCAGGAACACCAGGGAGATTTGATTGTTAGAGCCACGCCCCCTCCCTGACCACCCAGACACACATCCCATATACAGGGTGGGCAACACCAACTACACACGCAAGCTTGGTACATCAATTGGACCCCATGAGACTCACTCCCCCACTCACCACAAAGGCAAAGCAGGGGAGAACTGGCTTGTGGAGAACAGGTGGCTCATGGATGCCACCTGCTGGTTAGTTAGAGAAAGTGTACTCCACAAAGCTGTAGATCTGATAAATTAGAGATAAGGATTTCAATTGGTCTACAAATCATAAAAGAACCCTATCAAGTTAAGCAAATGCCAAGAGGCCAAAAACAACAAAAAATTCTAAAGCATATGAAAAAAACAGATGAAATGGATAACCCAAGCCCAAGCACCCAAATCAAAAGATCAGAAGAGAAACACTAGCTAGAGCAACTAATCAAAGAACTAAAGATGAACAGTGAGACCATAGTACAGGATACAAAGGATATCAAGAAGACCCTAGAAGAGCATAAAGAAGACATTGCAAGACTAAATAAATAATAGATGATCTTATGGAAATTAAAGAAACTGTTGACCAAATTAAAAAGATTCTGGATACTCATAGTACAAGACTAGAGGAAGTTGAACAATGAATCAGTGACCTGGAAGAAGACAGAATGGAAAATGAAAGCACAAAAGAAAGAATGGGGAAAAAAATAAAAAAAATTGAAATGGACCTCACGGATATGATAGATAATATAAAACATCCAAATATAAGACTCATTGGTGTTCCAGAAGGGAAAGAAAAGGGTAAAGGTCTAGGAAGAGTATTCAAAGAAATTGTTGGGGAAAACTTCCCAAATCTTCTAAACACCATAAATACACAAATCATAAATGCTCAGCGAACTCCAAATAGAATAAATCCAAATAAACCCACTCCGAGACACATTCTGATCACACTGTCAAACATGGAAGAGAAGGAGCAAGTTCTGAAAGCAGCAAAAGAAAAGCAATTCACCACATACAAAGGAAACAGCATAAGACTAAGTAGTGACTACTCAGCAGCCATCATGGAGGCGAGAAGGCAGTAGCACGATATATTTAAAATTCTGAGTGAGAAAAATTTCCAACCAAGACTACTTTATCCAGCAAAGCTCTCCTTCAAATTTGAGGGAGAGCTTAAATTTTTCACAGACAAACAAGTCGTGTTCTTTTCATTAGAGAAGTTGTAGGTTTACAGAAAAGCCATATTCCTAAATACCCCTCTATTATTGGCCCTCTAAAATTGACACTTTGCATTAATGTGGTAACTTTGTTACAACTGATGAAAAAATAGTTTACATTAGGTGTATTTTCCCCCTTATACCACCCTTTTATTAACACCTTGTAACAATCTCAAACATTTTTACAATACATGAAAGAACATTTTCATACATGTACATTAGCCCTGTCCATCTTCCACAACAGGGTTCACTGCGTTATACTGTCTCGTGTTTTATCTTCTTTCATTCTAGTAACATACACGACCCAAAACTTCCCCTTTCAACCACATTCACATACGTAGTTCAGCACTATCAATTACACTCACATTAATGTGCTAGCATCACTACCATCCATTTCCAAACCTTTATAAGGTAAAAAAAAAAAAAAAAAAAAAAAAAAACTTAGAGAGTTTTTCCCCAATTACGTTGAATATAAAGTAATTCTATCTTTATATTTATTTATACACAGGGTTTATATACAAGATTTCCTAAAAATTGTAGGGGAGTAGAGGATAGGAGATCATGAGGATTGAATGAGTTGATATATATTATTGAATACATGCATGATTTATGAATATAACAAGTGCTTTGTAAACTGCAAAGAGAAATACAAATGCTGTTATTTTTATCAGCATGGTAATGCTGATCTGATATGTGGAAACCCCTTTCTAATAATTTAAAAGCCTGCTTCTCTCTAGATTAAGTCTCATCATATCACAACCAAAGAACAAAATTATACACTTTTAAGACATACCACTGAGTAATCAGCTCTTTTCAGAAGGATGTTTTGGCTTAATAATGAAAACATCTTAATAACTGAAATTATTACCCACTGAGTTACTGTCACCATAATGTTCTAAAACAGGCAAATTTCCTAGAATGAGAAATATGCCTTTGGCTGCTATTTTTTAAGAACAATTTCTATAAATTTTATCATTATTGATGTGAGGGCCATCATTTCTCCTCGCTCCTCTCCTGCTCCCTTTCTAAGTTTGTCTACCAGCATTAAGCATAAAAGGGATTTTATGTTTGTTTCCTTTTTATGTCTCTGTACTCAGCTGAGAACATTTAGGCCCCTCTTTAAAAACTATGCCAAGACTTGTTAAAAGTAGTTTTACAATCCAAGCAAAGTAACAGCAGGGTGCGCCACACATAGTTTGCATTTCACTGTTGAGATCCTCTAAATTAAAATCTTTTGGTCAGTAATGTCTCCTTCATTTATTCCGCAATTGTATCTAAAATACATGAGAAATTGGCTGTCTATTCTACAATGCTGAAAGATAAATCATATATAAATTGTGATTTTATTTAAAAAGAGAATTTAATGATTTCCCTCTGGTCACCTGTATTTGTTAAACTGATAAATAGTATTTTATGGCTTCTACTCATTTGTTGTTGATGTTTTCAAAGCATCTTATTATAATCTCTTCCAGAATAGAAAAGAACAAAAGTCTTCTCCTTCATTAGCCAAGAAATGCCACAGGACTTAGTTAATATTTAAAATGTCATCTGATACCTAAAGTAACACTTTTCCAAATGTCTGTATGATGATGGTCCACACAGATGGCAGTTGTTCCTACAGAGTATCTGTGAGACAAAAAAATGAAACACTAATTAGTCCATACTTGCATCAAGAGTGATAAATTCTGTAACACCATCAATTATGCTTATTAAGATGTCCTAAATTATTCATTGATCCGTGCAAAGACATACAGAGAGTGATGGTCATTTGGAGCTTATTAATATTGCTTGAAAATTTTCTTAAACTTCTAGTTAAGTATAATAGTTGGCTTATCATTTGAGGAAACTTAGGATATTAGCAGGATGCATTTGTTTCATGTTTCAAAAAATGGAAATACATAAAGATATTCCCAGTAGTTATTTATAGTTAGAAAACTATGGGTGATTTTTAAAAATGTCTTCTCTCAAGTCTTTGAAATTTCTATAATTAAAAAAAAAATCTTTTACATTTTAGAAGAAAACATAATGAACTACTGGTATTTTTAAAGGGTGAAGAGTTTAACTCAATTAGAGGCAATTAATTTCAAATATAATTTCTTATTATGTCAGGATAGAGGCTTTTGCAAGTAATAGGATTTCCTTGATTTTTGGTCTAGTAGTAAAGAATTAATAAAAATCGGATCATAAGCATCACATAGAAAATTTGTATTTTAAATCAAGAACATTTAAGAAGACATATGAAGAAAGTACTTCAAATACTTCTTTTTGTTCACTCATTTTAATTTAATATTTTTCCTTTGATTTGACTAAAATTTAACAACAGTAGATATAAACAGCTCAGCATCAGGTCTAAAATATGTTTTGTTTTCCAATCAAGTTTTTTAAACTTACTTTAAAATTCATTGCTGTGAATAGATAGTTCCTACCTTTAACACTCTGTATTTGGTATCACCAAACCTATGCTTATACATTTGTATATTTTGCTAACAGGAATGTCAAACCATATTTTCAAAAAATTAAAAATTCTTCATTTAGTCAAATTTATATTATCAGTTTACCCTGTAATTCTTTGATCACTTAGTATCCTATTCAAAGTGTCTTTAGCTCAAGTAGATACTAGGAGGATCATAAGGATTTTTTTTTAACTCTTAACTGTCAGAATTACTGTAAATTTTAAATGTCTAAAAACATAATCTCTTACTGTACCTGAATGTGTTTGAAAAGCTAAGTTTTAGTAGTTATTGTGTTTTTTTATTTTACTCAAAATACTCTCTGGTTTCTCTCTGACAATATCACTTTGCCATGTTTGGATTTGGTTGAACTAAAAATATCCAAGTATTGTAACAGATGGTAGTGGGCATGAGGGACTATGGATTATAATCCTGACATGCTGCGAAATTGCCCAGTCATCTCAAACAAGTAACTTAAAATTCTCTGTGCTTAAATTTTCTTATCTATAAAAACAGAAAAGTAACCAGATGGTATCTAGTTTTATAGTAAAGGAAATATTGTATTTTACTTTACATTATGAGACTATCGGATCTTAGGGAGTTTCTCACAAAGCAGATGTTCTCCAAGTTTAGATAAGAACCTAGACATTTTATGGGAAGGTAGGAAATTCTATAGTGTAAAGAACAATGGCAAAAGTCATATTTGAGCATTATTCTAAACCATGGGGATTATGTTTATCATTTATTTTCCTATTAATTATATTTTTGCAAATTATTGTAAGGACTACTACTGCCTATTGCTCATTCATTTTGCGTTCATAAATGCAATTCATTACAGAAAATTTTTCACTCTCAAATGAGATACTTGCTTCCTTTGGACTCTGCCTAGTCATTTTCTTTTGGTCCCTTTTTGTATAGAAATAGTGTGTTAAGATTAGCCTTAAAATACCATTTTAGTATCTTAGATATCATCTATCCTACTAACCTTGGCAATAATTTCTTGTGTGAACTAGTAGGCCATTTTGTGATTTTAGAGGGATTAATAGTGGTTTCATAAAATATTCAGCAAGTGTTTTATCTATTGGACAACTGAATTTTCTTACTAGTGAGTTAGGAAAGCATAAGTTTAGTAAGGCAAATTGCAATAAACTCAAGATTCTAGCTTTTGAAGGATATAATAATATGATAAAAGTGTCCTCAACCAGGGCCCATTAGCTAAAGTTAATGGATGTTTTATATACAAGAACAAACCATATTTCTGTGGAGAGCAGGCCTGCAGGCCCTCACTTGAAATGGAACTTAAATAGCTGAAATGCATTGAGAGTCAGAAAAATAAGAGAAAAATCTTTGCTTGTTCAAATGTTTGGGTGTCAATTACAAACATCTGAAACAATATCATGAAACAGATATATATATCTGATATACATATATGTAAGAACTTGTTAGAAAAAGGAAAAAGGGAATAGGTGGGGTAGCTACTTGCCTGGGAGAAGGGAAAACCAAGAGTCTATAGTGTCTTTCTTTGGAAAAGAATGAAATTTTGAGTAAGCTAGGAAGCTCCCAGACTGATTTTGTACTTCAGTCCCAGTCATTCAAAAAAAGCAATAATCAGCATAACTTTGTGATGAATAAACTTTTAGAGCTGTACTTAATTTCTTTCAAAATACATTAAAAGACCTTGTAGATAGAAAGAAGTAAGATTTTGACCCTATGGTAAAGCATCCTGTACAATCACACTATATCCCTTACTTATTTGGGGGAACATTCTAGTTTTCCTGCCCCAAGATGAGATCATTACCCAAAGGCCTGAGATAACAGTTATTCCATCTTCCCTACCCTCTCAAGAGGTCAAGTTCCTCTCTATAGGTTAAAAAAAAGAGAATATATGACAGTGATTAAGTAAGATTTAAATTTAAATTAGCAAATATCCTGCTGTGTTTCTGGACCTGGCCATGCGTATATATCATTTAGTACAATATACAAATCAATGTACATGTATTAATATTATGAAGATTCAAAACTAAAATATAATTTCTTACAGCATTTCAAAGTTCTCCACTCAGATCCCAGGTATTGCTAGGGATTTGATGGTTTCCTTTAAAGGCAAAATGATTTGAATAGGAGGCACAGTGTAGATTTTAAGAGCATGGAGGAGAATGGTCGCCTAAGTACGTAACAGTCTTCAAACTTATTTACTGGATGACTGCAGGCCAGTTTCTTAACCTCTCATGATTTAGTATCCTCATCTATAAAATGGAGATGATAATTCTATCTCATAAGATTGTTGTAACTATTAAGTAGTTTTTACTGCATGTAGAGTGTAGAACAATGCCTGGCATATGAGAGTCATTTAAGTAAGGGCTCTGATTATTATATGAACGCCTGGACTCATGAATACAGACTCTTTTTTTTCCTTCATTTAGTCTAGTTCAGTGGTTGCCAAAATGTAGTGTGCATAAGAGTTACTGTATCAGATTGTATTCAGCAATTTTCAAGAGTGATTCGAGTACATATATTCATAAATTTATTCATGCATTTATTTTGTGCTGACTCTATAATAGGTGATATTATGGATACATAATAGATGAGACTTCACCTATGTAAAGTAAGTCTGAGTTTGGTCCTAGGTATATAGTAGGATATTGAATAGATTTGGTTTAAGCTGTGACATTACACTTCCTGGCTTATGCTAAAGTCAGTTTCTTCACTCCCCAAAATGGGCTGATTTTTCTGTAATTCTCTCCTGTTGTTTTTCCATCCTCTGCATATTGATTTTGCCTTTGAAGGTTAGTTCACGCTTTTGTTAAGTATGGATAGTGATGTTCATCTTTTGCAATTTGTTTGAGTATTGGAATTAATACATGTTAAAGCTAATTTGAAGAAGCAGTACCTACCATACAGTAGGCATTCTCTAACTGGCAGATCTTGTTATCTCAGTATTAGAATTAAGTCACACATTAACTTTATTTTGTATATCAACTAGTGTGTCACAGACTTTATTCTACCTGAATCTTTGGATATCTGCTTTTGTCAGATGTGGTTTTAGGTGTTAGGGAGATAAAGAAGTGACCAAGATAGAAGAAGTCTCTACTCTCACAGAGTTTATATTCTCAGTAGGGGAAATATTACTGTCTGGTTATGTTTCTAACTAATGTATTTCAATGAAGTGTTTGAATACATTTTTATTTAGATCCTTTTAAGTTGTTTAAATATGCCATTTACTAGGATGCCATCATTCCTGCTTTGTAGAGGATTTATTCTAATCACTATGTTTTTCCTCTCACAGCTCTTTCAAGCATTTGATTGGAGGGCTGGATGATGTTTCTAATAAAGCATATGAGGATGCAGAAGCTAAAGCAAAGTAAGTGACATTTTTTCTGTGACTTAATCTTGATTAGAAATTTTTCTTTAATAGAAATAATATCAGATGTTTTGTTGGATTTAACAAAGCCCAACACTCTAACAGAAAGAAACTAATGACCTGAGAGGAAAAAAGAAGCAATCAGTTCAAGGTAATTATTACATAGCATACTTACTCACTACGCACATCTCTCTTTAACATTGGAATCTTAGTGACCATCTCAACAAGGGAAAACGGTTAGTTTAAAATCTTATATAAATAATTGAATGTATACACATTATTCTCCCACTGAAAATACTTTCTGAATGAATGGTGGATGTTTTCGATTGCTGTTTATGAAATTGTAAGAAAAATAATGACTAGAAATATTTCCCCATGCGAATTCATCATTTCTTCACTTTAAACTCTGAGGGTACTAAGCTATGAGAAGAACGATATGAGGTAGTAAATAGCTCATTAATATAAATTTTGTATAATAAAATACAGTTTTATCCATAGGGATAATTTGCTTTAAAAGAAATATTTAATTTTTTGACAAAGATTTGAAGTAATTTGAGATTGAGTTTGTTACTTAAAAAAGAAAAAAAAAAAACCTTGATCTATGCAATTATCTCTACCCCACAATGCAGTAATTTAAGTAAAAATAATTTAGTGTTCATTATCATGCAGGATACCTGAAGGATTATATTGATAAAATGTAGTGGTAAACAGTTAAGAGCCAAAATTTGTTTGGTTGGTTTTGTATTAACCTAAAAAAAAATAATAATTTCTTTTGTCTTGAGAATTCATGAAGATGAAAACATTTGGCCTACAGCTAAAGATTGAGAACTATAATCCATGTTCACCTGATAAAATTTTATCATTTTCAAAGGTGTATAAATGTCACTATTTCTTTTGTATATAGTTTTGCTGTTGTTTCCTCTGATCTTTGGCAGGACATACACCAAAACCCTGAGCTTAAATGCCAGCAGTGCCTCCATTACAATTTGCTCAGGAAATTACACTGGGCATGTTTTTTTCAAAGGCCCATTTGAAGTTTGCGATCATAAATTAAATATGAGAGCAGTCAACATAAATGTGTGCCTTCGCCTGCCATGCTCATCCACATGGATATAACAAAAATTTTGGCTTGGCCAAGAGATTCTAGAAAGTGAGAGGAGGATAAGTGAGTTGGGGTTATAGGGAAGAAAGTCATTGATTGTAGAATTTAAGCTGTTTAGTAATGAAAGTGAGATGGGGGGCAGTGAATATTTGTTAGAATTAATGAAATATAAGACCTAGTAGAATCAAAGTATTATTGGATTTGGGATACTTTGAAGGGCCTGCTTGCAAATGATGTTATGGACAGATTTCAGTTACTGGTATATACCCTGCACAATTTTAACACTAAACCTCACACAGTTGTTAGTATAACTTATGCTACAGGTAATTAGTATTAATTTTTCTGGTTTTTAAAAATAGGTTAAAATGCACATCAGTGCTAACTTTAGACTTTTGTTTCTGATATTATCACTAATACCACCAAGATGGCAAAAGGGGCCATTTAAGGTACCTTATCAGTTTTATAAGTTGTAAAACCTTCCTTTGTTAATGTGGGGCTTTATTCCTAGAGAGGCATTTTCTTGCTATATAAAAACTCAGATTTCTAAGTTATGTCAGCATAATTTTTCTTGAATATATTTAATTAAGATTACCATCAGTCAATATATATTTATATATATACTTATATATAATAACAGGTGGTAATCTAAAAGCTATCTAAAATCAACTTGAGCAACTATATAATTACTCTTAGAGTTACTAGGAAAAGTCAAAGTCCTTTAAAAGTAATTTATTCTTGCAGCTTTGATCTATTTCTGTTTCCCTATTAAACCTTAGACTTAGATTCTTGTAAGGTAGGTTTTTTATATATCTCCTATTTACTCCACCCAATGCCAGTCACAGGCTTATGGTTGATAATTGATGAGGAAGTGATTATGAATTTAGTTATATCCTCCTCTGTACACTTTTGACTTTATAAAGACAGCTGCATGTATATCTCATGAATTCTTGCCATGCAAGAACTCACTTGCACAAACTTCAACAAAAGGTAGTAAAGAAAACAAATACACTAAAATCTGTATTCAGAAAATCAGAAGGTAGCTGTAGCAACAACTCACATTGAAAGAGAATCAATCAGAAAGCAATATATGACCTTGAACAAGAACCAGAAGCCTGTGATTCGGCTCCTGAATTTGTCATTCCCAGCCAATTGATGTTGGTCATGACCATAACACCCATCTCTCAGTCTTGGGAATCTCACCTTGAAAATGGTATTTTTGAGATTTAATTGATGGCAGCTTTTAAAAATACTCTGTAAATTATAAAGGGCTTTAGAACTGCATGCTATCGTTACTAGAAATAAGAGAAATAATAATTAGAAATATGCCCTAGACATTTGCTGTTTGGTTAGAATTACAATTTTTACATATCAATTATATAAAACTAAACTTACCTGGGTAAAACATCTTTAAATCTTATGTAGACCAAACACTCTTACTTTGGTAGCATATCATGAAATTAAACCTACCCTAGAAAATATCCATAAAGTTTTTTTTATTATAAGAAGTAAAATTTGGTTAAAAGAGAGCTCAATTTTAGTTACAGAACAAAGAAAAGCAATGGAATGACTACACATGTAGTAGTTTAAAATACTATTTGATCCACATATTCGATAGTTGTAAATTAGTCATTATATTCATACTGGTATATAAATTAGATGGAACAGAGCAGCTTGAATTTTTCTGTTCATCCATCCTAAATACAAATGAATGCATAGCCCACATTTATTAATACTGGTTACTATTTAGAAAATGAGAATAGCTTGATGAAAAAAAAAAAAATCTACAACAATTGATACAAATTCTAGTGTGGTCTTTATTCTTCAAAATAGCCAAAGAAATAAATGCTAGAAACGGTATTGTTATGCTATTTTACACCGTTAGCAGTTTATAGCTCACTAATAATTAATGTCTGAAGACTCCTTAAGTTGTAGGCATCTCTTAATTAGGCATCCTGTCACTCAGAGAGGGCAAACTGTTAATCATTCCTTAGAGAGAGCTGTTTAGTTGAACTAATAAGCTTAACATCTATTTCTGTCAGCATTGTTGTCTATGTCTATTGAATTTCTTCCCTTTAAGTACATTGTGCCTTCACTTTGTATTTAGGGGATTTATAAGGTTTGCCAACACTGCAGGGGACTAGAAACTCTCTCTAATTGTCCTAAATTCCCTGAATAATTTCATTAAGGCCTCTAAATTTCTAAATAGATAATAGAATCTGAACCATTTAGAACTGGTGTGTTGACTTGGCTTGTCTGTGTAAGCTTCATTTTTTTCAAGGTTCCCTTGATTTTGCAAAATCCTCAGAAGATTGTTATTTCTTAAAACCCAACTAAAATGGCACACCCATTATTCATCCGTTTGAAATCATTGTGGATGATGTCTCATCGACTATCCCTATTTTGGTTAAGACAATAAAGGTGGACCTGATAATAAAGTTTGAGTTAGTTGAGAAGTTTAGAAATGCATTTGTGAGCACCTCATCAGCTGTTAGTACACTCAAGCTCAGTGGCAGAATGGCTCCACGAAATGTACAACTATCCCCTTTAGAAATACCATACCAAACATTGGGTTCAGGTGGCTGGTTCAGGAAGACTGGCTTGCAAGGAATATCCCCAAGAAATGATTCTCAGAACTCCTCTACTGCTGGATATTTGTCTTCAGCTGTCTCACAAGATACGTTTCTTATCAGGAAAATTCTACTTGACAGAAACGTCACCTTAATGGCATGTTTAAGATTCTCTCGATTGCTGCTAATAATCCACTAAGGACTTCTCTTTTTAAACTACGAAGATATAATCACAAAGACATTAAAAGAGACACCAGATCAAAGTTAAGGATCATTAAACCTTAAATAGTGCAGAATGTAGCACATGATAAAGAGTACACATTATTTTTCCTTTGAGATTATGCATTGATTCATTTAATAAACATCTAGAAATTACTTATGATTAGTCAGGCATTGGGCTTTGTAATGTGCATGCCAAATAGAAAACAAAATTTCCAATATTAAGGCTCTCACAGCCTAGTAGGGAGACTGACATGCAATTCAATGAGTATTTTCACCATCTAGATCTAAGAATCTCTGTGATAATTATCATGAAATAAAGCTGTTTGGGTATAAAATCCTGTTTCTCTAACTATGTCTTATAAAAAGCATAGCCACCCAGAACTATTAAACAGAAGAGACAAATGTTCCTTTCATTATGTTATTTCTGATATATGAATACAGAGTATTTTTTAGATGAAATATTTTTTAGTTATACCATCTCTTCTCACATCATCTTGCTTAATATAATATTTTATCCTAAAAGTCTTGCAGTCTTATAAGGTGATTTTTATAAGTTGATTCATATATGCTAGAGCTTTATTCCCAGGTTAGGGTCAAACAAAAGAAAACTCAACAAATTGAACAGTGTTCCATTTCTAATGAGATTTTTTTAAATTAAAACATCATATATTGTCATTTTAATAGAAATAATAAAATGAGATAGGAGAAGGAAAAAAGAGAACCACAGCCTAAACTAATCAAGCAATATAGCTATCAACTATCTGTGTTTTACAGTTGCACTTACAGTGCATTTACAATTTTGTGTCTTGCTTTCTTCCACTTAGCATCCATTATATTATGAACATTTAGAATACTATTAGATACTCTTCATAAACTTCATTTTATGGTGGCATGATAACAAGTGAAGGGTATTCCAGGCTAAAGTGGTAGTTTTGTTGATTCAGTTCATTGTGCTTTTGAGGAGAAGATCTTGATCACTTCTTTCAAAGGGCAACAGCACCAAAAAACAAAAAACACCTTTCAAGTGGTCCTGTGTAATCGTGCTTTCCACTGCTAAATGTCATGGCACTCATAGAAAATGGGTACAGCTGCCCCAGGTTCTATCCCGCTCCCGGAAGGCTGAAAGCATCCATATTTGAGGACTCCTCCTGGGAAGGTCTGACAGCTGTACGAATATAGATTCATAAGTGCATTTAGTTATGATCTAAGTTGATAATATTCAGTGTTGTTCTCCATGAGGAACTCTCTTCATGTCAAAAATTTTTAAAGCCTCCCCATGATTCATGTTTTTCAGCTGACAACCTCAGTTGGTGTGCAGATAAATTTAAGGCTCCCTGCAGTGACTCTGCAGCTCCTCATGTACACACTGTCATCCATGCTCATTTAATTCTTCATATGCATTCATTCATTCATTCAACAGATGTTTCCTGAGTGCCAGCTAAATGCTGCATATAAAGCATTGAACAAAACAGATGTCCTTGCCTTCATGGAGCTTATGGTCCAGTGGAGGAGAGACAGACATTAATGATTCTGTGAAGGAGTCTCAGAGGAAGCAACATTTGAACTAGATTTGAGCTAAATTCTGAGTAACTAGGTGGTACTGCCTAGGCAAAAATTAGCTGGAATTAGCTAGGTAAGAAAGTACAGAAAGCATCCTAGACAGAGGAAAACCATATAGGAAACAGCATCACATGTTGAAGTAATTAAATTACTAGTGTATCTGGGACATAGAATATAAGAAGGAGAGAGAGGATAGGAGAAAATGGCAAGAGGCCAAATCTTGTAGGACATGTTAAGGATTTGGGGGAATCATGTCAAGCTTCTAACCTGGAAAATGATATGAGTTGGTTTATATTACAATTGGACACTTTTTTTCTCTGTGATTGAGAGAGTGTAAAGTGAAAGCAGGGATAGCAATCAGTATTTTCCTGGTAAAAGCTGATAGTAGACAGTATTCGAGTGAGGGTGATACTTTTCAGGAGACAAAGCCAATAGCTCTTCTGAAGGAAATGGATATTGGTGATAAAAAGGAGAGGCCAAGGATGATGCAAGGATAAATCATGCAAGGATTTATGGCTTGGCCTGTAAATCAGAGAGAGATGATGGCATTCACATTTCATAGTCCTAGGTTGGGACAGTGGGAGACTGGGGTGATCAGGAGTTGATTTTTGAACAGGTGCCTATAAGGTGGCTTTGACTTATAGTTAAGCAGGTCTGGAGATGTGGATGAAATAGAAAGTGGAGAAAGAGAAGAGCATGACGCTGAGGGTTGATTCTTGAGGAACTTGAGCATTTAAACAATCAGGGAAAGGAGAAAAAAGACCGAGAAGGCATGTCAGCCAAGGTTCTCCAGAGAAACAGACCCAATAGGAGATTAAAGAATTGGCTCACGTGATTGTGGGGGTAGCCAGTCTGAAGTATGTAGAGCAGGCCAGCAGGCTAGGAACTTGGCCAGAGTTGACACTGCAGTATTGAGGCAGAATTTCTTCCCTGGGAAACATCAATTTTTACTTTTTTGCTCTTAAGGCCTTCAACTGATGAGATGAGATCCACCCACATAATCAACAATAATCTCCTTTATTTAAAGTCAACTGATGGTAGATGTTATTCATGTTTATAAAATACCTTCATAGCGACATCTGTAGTAGTGTTTGACCAAACAACTGGGCACCATAGCCAAGTTAGCACACAAAATCAACCATCACAGAAGGGGAGATGAGAGATAAAAGGAAAATCAGATGTATATGGCACCACAGAAGCCAGGGGTAATGTATGTTTCAAGAATGGAGTGGGGAGGGAGGGTTGGTAGACAGCAATATTGTAGGTAAGTTTAACAAGTAGCAATTGAATTTAGCAACCCACTGGTTTGTTGTCATCTTAGGGTGGGCTGACAGGGATGGAGCCACCCTAACAAGGACTGAGAATGAATTGGATTTGAGGAAACAAGAGTCAATCAGCTTATACAAAATTGTAAGAACTTTCAAGGAAAATAGCCAGAAAAGTATAGTGGGAGATTATGTGTCTCTAATATTGAGAGAGAGGTGAGAATGTTAAATCCACTAGAGAAGGAAAGGTTAATGGTATGGGAGAGAGTAGAAGTCTGTGAAAATGTAGGACTGAGGAAGTGTACCACAGGCCCTTGCACTGTCACAGGAGAAGGGAAACCTGTTTTAAGGAAGAGAGTCAGACCATCTCCAAGATAAAGTTAGCATCCCTTTGTGATGTGATTTCTTAGTCAAGAAGGTCTTCACTCTTCTGTTTTATATTAGGTAAGTATCCCTTTGGGTTTACCTATTGTCC
Organism: Choloepus didactylus; assembly: GCF_015220235.1. Taxonomy (NCBI): domain Eukaryota; kingdom Metazoa; phylum Chordata; class Mammalia; order Pilosa; family Megalonychidae; genus Choloepus; species Choloepus didactylus. The sequence continues at coordinate 48,837,110 of NC_051321.1, forward strand.
TCTCTCAAAAGAACCTCTAAAAATAGAAAATCCTCTATTTAGCTTTAGGGTAAAAAGTTTTCCCTAACATCGTAGCATAAATTTACCCATAAGATCCCTTTCCTCCATGGATAAAATGAGCCATTCTGGGGACAGAAAAGAAAGAGTGGCACTGAGCGGGAAGGCACAAATTTACCAATAATAAAGACCTACCTTGGAATGACCACATCATCCTGCTGTATTCTCCTCACCATGCCGCTTGATATGTTCACTATTCTTTGCCTTGTTTCAAAGAAAAGGACATTCACATAATAGATTCACGTAATACAGAAAGAAAAATTAAAAGTAAACAAGGAAGATGAAACTATGATAGAAAGACAAGAATAAGGCTAGTATACAAACAGAACCCTTGTCATCCAGTGCAGGAGAAAAGTGTGATGCACAAACTTATTGGAGGCCCCAGATTGGCTCTGACTATTGCCTCTAAACAATGAAGTCCCACAATCACTCCACCTCCCAATCTCCTGACTCGTCTAAAGAACCGCAGAGAATATGGCCTACACATAGACCACTCCTTTGTTCTTTCGATGAAATAGTCCAAATAAATCTTTTACTCCTCTTTCAGTAATTAGTCCTCATTGATTTAAAAGCTCCTCTTCTGTTCACAAGTTCATTTGCAAAGGAACATTTTAGTTTGATATTTTCAGTATTACCTTTGGTGGGGAGCCTTGATGTTTGACACAATGTGACTGTAGGAAAGATGTTTTCTCATTACATTTCATTAGCAGAGACAACCCTTTAGTTGCTCACTCTACGTTTCACAGGGAGGTTGCTCTGTGCTCTTTGGCACACTGAAGGAACTGACGACATTGTTCAGGCCTTTGAAAATTCACTTATTAAATGCGTCTCAAAGCACACGATGTTATGCAAATCAGAACCAAGATCTGTATTGTTTGGGATCTTATAAAATGTTCAGTCGTCTAGTATCTAATAAACATGAGATTTTAAATGCACAATCAAGTACACAGGGGTTGCTCTTCTGAACACCCTGACTTTGAAATTTTAGCCTTTCTTATTAGTGTTTTCTTGCCAGGCATTTTCGAGTAATGATCTTAGTATTTCCACAGTTTTATCAACAATTTACTTAACTTGGTCTTGATCTAAGCAGTTCTCAGGGAAATGAGCCTAGAAAATTGTTTTTTGCCCCCTATGGAAAGAATTCAAGTGAGCAATATCCTGTTCCAAAATGGGAACTATATGCCAATTAAACTGAAAGAACATAGAGTAGCGTTATGAAATAGCCCTCAAACCAGAATGTGAATTTGCTGACCAGTTCTAGGGTTGAGTACTCAGAAGACAGCCCCACTCTCTGGGCAATAAAAATTATTCTCCATTTTACTGCAGGGCAAAGGATAGGAGACTAGAAAATTTTGCAGCAGTTGGCCCTGAACTAATAAGTTGGTGTCTAGCCTCACAAGAGCTGTTTCCTTTCAAATTCCAGTACATGCAATCAGGCTATAAAGAGTTATAGAACAGGTTCTAAAGCCACCGATGCTAATAGATTAATACTTCAGTGGACTTCTTATGGCTACAGAGAGCATCAGGGTAAATTTTTCTTTCAGTGCAGTGAGGCTAACTGGGAGATCTCTTAAAAACTGATTTTCAGGGTAAAAGCTTTTTGGCCTTGGATAGGAATACTTTTTTTTCTGTTTCATTAAAAAATTTAAAACTCTCAAAGGCCATTTGCTAATTTTTTCTCTGCAGTGCTTATCTTTAAGATTCCCTAGGTAGCAAGACTTTATAAAGATGAATCCTGATATGTCCTTGCATACAACCTTTTCTAATTGACAGAACAAAGGACAAAAAATAATTGAAAATTCTAGTGCTGATGACTTGCTTAGGTAGAAGCAGACAAGCCAATTGGTTATTATGACTCTGTTTCCTTCTTCTGAGAAGGAAGAATGATATCCTTCCAACACTGCTATATTAACAATTGGAAATTACTTTTAAAAATCAAGAGATCTTTAAATCCTAAGGATAATATGGTCCCATGTCACAATTAGGAAGTCTGGAGCCCCTGACTTCCATAAACAGAAAAGCGAGTAACCCAGTGCATGTGTCTTTTTGGTATGTGACTTCCTAAACTTGTTTGTGCCGCAAGTCTTTCTAAAAAGCGTAAAAGAATAGTACTTAGTATATTCTTCTGTGTTCTCAGGAGTTTTAATTTTAAACAAATGGTTAAAATGCTGTTTTTCTTCTCCGGTGTGGGCAGCTGCTGTCACTGGAGTGAAGGTAGCAAGTAGCATAATTCTAATCCTGCTTTATGTATCAGGTTGGGCCATTCTCCAGAGAAAACCATTGAATCTAGTGAGAGCAAGACTCCTGCTCAGGGCTGAAAGTGGTCCTTCAGGGGAGGCTATATTCACAGAGTGAGAGGAACATTCCCCGGGAATTGGGAGAGCCCCACTCACAGCTCTGTTACTTCCCCAAATGGCCTTGAGCAAGTACCCTGACCCCTCTGGGCCTGTTCCCTAACCTGAAGGAAGAACAATCTTGAAATCCTTTCTAGGTTTTAGCTTTACACTTCAAGATGCTTCATGGAAGTTAACAAGGCATTCTTTCAGAAGCCTACTCCCTTTTATATAAATAATAGTTTGCCTTGCTGTTTTCTAAATTCATAATGAAGACATCTTTATGGTCAGCAACACAAAAAAGAATCTTAAGGATTGTGGAATAATCTGTGATCTGTATTTTAACAAAGGTCACTGAGATATTTCTTTCCTCTTAGAATCTGAATGTACTGCTGTTGGTGCTTACTTCATTCAAAATATGTATTATAAAAATAATGCACTTTTGCTTGAGGTACATTTTGATAACTCTTAGCAGTTAAATTAGCCTTTAGAAACAGAGCATTTTTCATTTTCATCATTACACATACAATTTCCTCTTACCAATGTGACATTTAGATATGATAATAAGTCAGGCTATCTTTCAAGAAAACGCCATTAGAAAATTATAGAGTACCTTTGAAACTGGGCAATGTTATACTAATATTTCCCCCATGAATCCTTTGAGAAAGGATGATTTTTAAATAATGAATTAAAACAGTAGCATAATCATTCTGATACAATGAACCTATTATGCCATATTAATATATGTCTTTAAATTGTTATTTGAGGAAGATGAGATCATAGAATTTAAGCATGGCTGTTGCTCCCAGCCATTCGTGTGTATCACACCAGTTTCCCCCAATGCACAAATTTCAAGCATTAGTCAACTTTATAAACTGCATTAATTACTTCTGGCAACCTGCTTATTCCCTAGTGTGTCAAACATGTAGGGATACAAAACCAAAGCTATGACTTTAATACTCAGAAAGGATGCAAATATTTTAGGCAACTTAGATAGGTTACTTAGTGAGCATATTGAATAGTAATAATCCTAATGACCTTGAAACTGGAGACGGCATCCTAAAATGATATACTGAAGACCACTTTCAGTTTAAGCACTTGGAAAATATGACTCATTGGATTCGTTTTTTGAAGTTTTTTTTTTTGCTGAAATGTCCCTGAAGTTTTCTTATCACAGTGTGCCTTTTTTTGCTAGTCAGTTTGGCTTATCAAAATGTCACAATTTTGTAAAACATAAATTTCACTGAAAATAATCTGATTTCAGGAGCTGCCTTCTCAAGTCAAGGTCCCTTGCTCACCATGCTAGTGAGCCGATTATTGTCAGATACTCCTCTGAATGGGGTTCTCGGTTTTTTCTCTCAAGTAACTTCTTAACTTGATTATTTGAACAATTAAATTAATGACAAAGAATATGGTTTTATATATATATACACACACACACACACACATGAATTTTTAATTTAATTTAAAATGGGCTCCACACACCTTGTCTGAAGATATAAAAAAGGCCACTGAAGAAATGACACTTATAAACAGACCAAAATACAGACGGTGCTTCTTTTGAGTGACAGTGCAAACAAGGATGGTCAGCCCCTTTCTTCGGAGGGCTGTTGACAGACACACTGATTAATATTCCCTTATGCCTTGACATGTGTGACCAGAACAATAACTTCATGTGCCATTTTATATAGGGGAGTAGGGAGGGACTGCAAGGGAATGGGATTATAAGAGATTATTGAGATGTAATTACAACAATTTTTGTAAAAAAAAAAAAAAAAACTGAAGATACACTATAAACCTATAGCATTCAGAATAATTGCATTATGCAGGGTACATTTCTCTAGCTCATATTTTTAACTCTATATTGCATTTATCAGCCACACTAAGGTATCATGAAAGTCAAGCAAAACTTCTTCCTCTAAAAAGCACGCATATTCCCAGCAGCCAAGTAGATGTTCAGAAACAGAAAAATCTTAACCTTGTCATTCCTTAGTATGACCAAAGGCAAGGCCCACTGTCAGCTTTACGTAATTCCCTTTTATCTACATTTTATAAAAATGTGTCTCTAATAGCATGATTTGTTAGTGTTTTGCTTTTTAATGATGTTATTTTTCAAGTAAAACAAAATAAAATATGAATAAGAAATTCATTGTACTAGATTGAGCCATATGAAACGGCTGATATTTGACCATTTTTGACCTACTAAAATGACAATTTCATTTGATTCAACTTATAATTTCATACATAATTTCTGAGGCTGTGATTAGTACAGAGTACCTAATAGACCATTCATTGTCAGATATCATGCTACAGTATTTAATTTGTAGATTCTGAATTTCCTTCTAAATTAGTCAGTGATTAACTATCAATCTCCAACATATAATTTTAATAGTTTCATAAATATTACACTTAAAGCAATTTAAATAAGTTTGTTTTATAAGCCTCTGCCTTTTGCTTTCTGTAATCTTAGAAATTTACATGGCATTCTTGATATTTTGATCTGGATAGTTCTTTGTTGTGGTGGGCATTGTAGGACGTTTACTAGCATTCCTGGTTTCTACCCACTAAATGGCAGTAGCACACCCTCTTTCTCCTGTGTCATAACAATCAAAAATGTCTCTTGACTTTGCCAAATGTCCAAGGGTGGGGGGTGCACTAAAATTGTATTAATATCAGGCATAGAGTTTTGTCAAATGTTGAAAATGAGTCTTACCTTCTTATAGTTTTGCTACCAGGAGAAAAGTATCACAGCTGGCATCTGACAAGACTTTAAGCTCTACAAGGACAAGGTTTATCAAAGCTTGATTAATTCAAATGCTAGAATAAAACCAAATTATACAAAATAACTCAACCACACTCAATTAAAATTCCCAGGTTTCTTTCCTAAGTTCTCAAGATTTAGAAAAACCATATTTACTCCTTCTAGGGAGCAGAATTTTAAGCATTAAGGAGAACAATTAATTCACTAGGATAATCTGACTCATAAAACTGTTGCTCTTCTAACATGTTAGAGTTAGTAGAAGTGTGGAAGCTTGGAAAATACTCAGTTTGTACTGCACAGGGTTAATCGGCATTTTTTACAGTAGATGCTTCATCACTATAATAGCCTCAAATGTAATTACTTTGTATATAATACAATACATTTTCTTTATTTATTCATATAACCCCTTGGGTTATAATAGTAAAACATAGCATTGTGTAAGACAGAAAACACAAAAAACAGATTGTAGGTAAAATGAGTATCTATAATAGAAGGCTGATATTAAATCAGTAATATGGTACAAGTATATATTGTGAAATTGAATGCATCACAAAAGAGAATATGCTACAGGCAAAACTAGAGGTACTTTTGAGGGCTGGAAGTCACAAATTTGACAGTCTTCAAATAGCAGCATTTTTAGATTACAAGTTCTGTTGACACGGTTTCAATAACTTTTAGAAATTAAGGGCATGACATTCTTTAAATTCCAACTTTGTGGTAATCACAAAAAATAGATGCTGCCAACACAATGCTATATTGTCATCTGCTGCCCGTTGACATGTTTACTATTCCCCAAAGGCTTCCAAGACCAAATAGCCAATCCAGCAGGCCAATCTCCCTGCTGATTGAGGAATGCGCCACAACAGTTAGAGAGAGACAGTCATGTCAATCCATAAGGTTCTGTCATCTGTACACCCTCAGATGCTGAAAGCGGATGTTTGAAATCCATGGGACATTGGAGTTTTTGTGTAAGAGGAGGAAGCTACCAAGGATAGGAAAGATAAAGGATCTACAATTGTTAAAAAAAAAAAAAAAAAAAAAACCCAAAGAGAATAACAATTTAAAATAGTGGACTGTTTGGATTATTACAAACAGTAGATCTTTACATGTTTTTTAAACTATGGGTTACAAACCACTAGGGGGTTGTGAAGTACATTTAGTGGGCCATGACCAGTATTTTTATTATTTCAAGGTTAACTGTATGTAGTAGTATCGTTTTACAAATTTTCCATGTATCTATGAGGGATATGTATAATGAAATGCATTTCCTAATGTGGACTGGAATCAAAATAGCATGAAAACCACTATAAAGGAATCAATATAAATGCATTCCTCCAAATTCACTTGTACCAATCATTACAATTTCAATTTATTTTTAAAACAGATGGTTTCTGTCATGTGCATTGCATAGACTTACCTTATGGCTACAGGCTACAACCCCTTGGAAACTTGTGTAGCTGAATCCCAGGAGGAGAAGGCAAGAAAGTGAGAGGGACAAGGTGCACATCTTTCAAAATACACACCATATGTCAATCTAGTGGTGGACTGGTCATCTCCATATCCAAAGGACAACACATCATTATTGTGGGGAATTAAGTCAACAATTTTTCAATTCAAATGTCAACAATTTTTCAATTCAAATATGCCAGACATGTACTAGGCAATGAGAATACAAAACAGAGGATGTGTCCTTTCCCTGGAGAAATATATAATCTGATAAGAAATATAGGAATTAAATTTTTGATCGTCATGTTACTTAATAAAAGGAAATATGGATACTATAGGAGCACTTAGTAGGGGCACCGTATCACTCTAAGGGCTTTTATCTATTTGTATCAAAACATTGTTATGTATAAAGGATAATTATAAGGATGTTTTGAGCAAAGGGAAGATTTTGTTTATGTAGCTTTGTTTGCAAATATCTATTGATTCTGTCATGTATAGTGGTTGCTGACAAAGTTTGATATAAGTACAGTTTAAAAGCTCCTTGATCATCAGCAGTCCCCCTTCTCCCCTCCCGCCACTTTGCAGGTATGTGTCTGTGACTTGAATACGGTCAAGTGTTTCATTCATTCACCCTTCACCCCACAGAGCCTAGTGGACTTATTTAAATTCACCAGTCATCACATTAGTTAGCTTCCCCTGCTTTTTATAAGAGAGATGCTAATCAAGTTGTAATATTGGAATTCAACCTTTATAGATGCAACAACAGCAAAAAATAAAGTACTCATCTTGCCGCTGGGGACTGCTGTCAACTGTTTAGAGCCACCTCTTTTATAATGAGTGTTCTCATTTATATCCTTAAGCTACCTCTTCAGAATTTGAAAGCTTTAATAAGTCTTTAATCACCAGAGATGCTTATCAATGTAGGTTTATCTCTATATTTATTAGAGGCTTAGATACCATCTATTTGCTATAAAATATAGTATAAGCCCCTACTTCTGAAAAATCTCGACAACTAAAAAGTTCAAATACTCCAAAGTAGTTTTTTTATAGTGGATATTAATTATAGTCACGACCAGGTGGATCTGCAAGTTTTTAATCCATAAAATGAAGCATTATTTGTATTCGGCACTTCATTCTGCTTTTTTTGAAAATTGATAATGTATCTATGTAACATTTAGAAAATAAATTAGTTGATTAAAATGCTCAGGTAATCAAAAGAACCCAAACCCTAGAGAATATGGAAAATTCTAATATATTCTACTAAACAGAACAAGTGATAGTTATTAATGAGATAAACAAATGTATTTGAAAGCTCTTTGTTAAATGTTAAAATGCTGCATAAATGTGAAATACTCCTGTTCTATTTATATTTTTAAGAATTATAAAATGGCAATAACAATAATGACTAACAATTGTTGAGCACTTAATATGTGCCAGGCATTACATGAATTATCTCATGTAATCCCAACAACTCTAAGAGGCAAATATTCTTATTTTGCCTGAGTTTACAGGGAGAAAACCCAAGGTCACACAAATTGTAAAGGCTGATTGGAAAGTCTTACTGGCCACCATATGTCTGCTGCAGAAGACCATTTGAATTCCCAACCATTACACATGCATGTCTTCATGAGATAAATTTTTAAACTTGTATAAATTTTCAAACAGAGAGAGTGTTACAATCAATTCCTCCCCTTTTACACATCACTCAGATTCAACAGTTATCAACATTTTGCCACATTTGCTTCATGCTTCATCAAATCCTTTTTTTTTTTTTTGCTGTGATATTTCAAAGCAAATCACATTATATCATTCCTTCTGATGCTCTTTCCCCTTGAGTAATCTAAAATCTAATAAGAAATGCAGCAATTAAATTATCGATTGTCGTGTTACTGAACAAGAGGAAAAATGGGACACTGTAGGAGCACTTAGTATGGCCTTCATATGTATCTTGAAAATAAGGACACTTTCCTATCATCATGCTTAACAAGATGTATGACATCTAGTCATTATTCAATTGTCTTCAGTTTCCTCAAACATCTCCTTTTCATGGTGGACTTGTTTGACTCGGTATCCAAATAAATGCCATATATTGCATTTTGGTTATTTCTCTTAAGTCTCCTTTAATCTGGAACAATCCCCATCACTACCATGCTATTGAGTTGGCAAAGGTATTAAATCAGTTGTCCTGGTGTACACCCCCCATTTCAGATTTTTCCTACTAAAGGGTGACATCTATTGTGTCTTTGTCTTCTGTATTTCTTTTTTTTTTAAATATTAATTTTATTGAGACATATTCACATACCACGCAGTCATACAAAACAAATCGTACATTTGATTGTTCACAATACCATTACATGGTTGTACATTCATCACCAAAATCAATCCCCGACACCCTGATTACCACACACACAAAAATAACCAGTGTATTTCTTTGTAAACCTAAAAACTTGATTAGGTTCGGGTTCACTTTTGCTGCAAGAAGACTTCATAAACGGTTCAGTATACTTCAATATTGCATTATAACAGAAGGCAACGGTGCCTTGTTGCCCCACTTTTAGCTACTCAAATTTGGGTCACTGGATTAGGAGGTAGCAGCCTAACCCTTTTTTTTTTTTTTGTAGTTTCCCATCAATCTTTTGTTAAATGTTTTAATATCCAGTGATGATCATTGCCTGAATCAGCTATTTCATTAGACTTTTAATATCAGCATTGTCCTGTTCTACTTAACTGGAGTTCTTCTCAAAAAATTTTTCGTTTATCAGCTAGGAATCTGACATACTGTTTATCCTCACACTATTCATTTAAGACAGGCAGGATAAGTGTTTAATTAATCTTTCCCTCTAATTACCAAATTTCAGAGTAAAAGTAATTGGTGCCCTAATTACTTCTCAGTAACAATTTTTTGCTCATTTTTTTAAATCGTTATTAATTCATGGGTTAAATGTATGCAGTAAGTTTGCCAGTGGATGCCTCTTCAGGTTGGCTTCTTGTTTCTTCTTGACACAACCCATTAGCCTTTGATAGTGTCCTTCCGTGCTTTCAGAATACAAGATTTCCAGGTTCTTGTATATTTCCCTCCCTGGATCGGAAATCTGCCATGTCATAAGAAGCTCTGGGTCTTTTTAACTGGAAATGGTGCTAACAGTGGTCAGTGCTACAGAGTTTCTTTTCTTCTAGGCCTTTTTTCCCTTTAGTAAAAAAAAAGCCAGGGAATGATTTTTTAAAATAAGCACATTACTTAACTTACAATATAATCTATATGTTATCTTGTACCATTTCCATCTTATTCTAAGAGAGTAGTATATTGAGTTAGGAACTAGATGTTTAATTTCTTAAGAATTATTTTCACTCCAGCTTTTTTAGGTGCTAAAAGAACTAGCTCTCTTTTCCCATCTATGTTCATTCTTCAAAGGGATTTATTATATTAGGAGAAAGTCAAGGATAAGAAATTGGCTTATGTGACAATCTGAATAAATCTTTTCAAGAAACCAGTAAATACCATAGCTAACATAAAGTTGGTGGTTCCCAATGATACTAAGTATATTAAAAAGGGGGAAAAAAACAAACTATGTTTGGTTGTTGGACTTAGTTTGCATTAGAAATTCCTTTCTCATATTAGGACTTAAGGACATTAAGACTTCATCTGCGAGAACACATGAAAAGTCATTGCGGTCGCAGTTGATTCGTCTGGGGGGGGGGGGCGGCCGGTTGCTGAACCCTCGGCTCTCGGCGTTGCTCGGAGGGTACCGGCGGCGGGGGCTCTTTCCCGGAGGCGAGGGCGAGGCGGGGGACTGGGCCCGGTCCCCGGCGGAGGCGTGCAAGGTGTGGAGGGCGGCGAGAAGGAACAGGCGGGACACGGTTCTTTGAGGGATGATGAAACCAAGAGAGAGAGAGCTTTATTTGGCGAGAGCACAAGCTTATATTGGGCGATTAGAGGGCGGGGTAGCTGTAGAGGTCGAAGGCTTGGATTGGTTCAGAGAGGGCGCGGAGGTTGATAGACAAGGGGCGGGAGTAGTTTTGGTAACTGCGCATGCGCACTGACGGTGGGGGAGTTGCTCTGGCAATGGGGAGTGTCAGGGGCAAGATAAGGGGGTGGGGAAAAGGCGGTTCCCTCCGGCAAGCCTCCCCTAACGGTAGTATTTTGGGTGAGGAAATGGGGCCTGCCTCCGGCTCCACTTTCCCAGGCCTGGGGGGCTGTGGAGGGCGCTGTCGCCCGTGCCCACCACCCTCCCCAGGGGCTGATCAGGTCCCCCAGCCCAGGCCCGCCAAGTCAAAGCACGTAATCAGTGTCCCGCAGTCATAGCTGGTTTTTTTGTTTTGTTCTGTTTTTTGTTTTACTCAAGCAAGTTTCCTAATCAAAGATACTGTTGAGGCAAAAGCTTTGCATTATCCACATCACTTGTGCATGTGTTTATTTCTGTCTTTACCAGTATCTTAATTTTGTCTGTCATTGTAATGAACTTCAGGATCTTTTCCCTTTGGCCTGTAATTCTTTAGTTGACAGGAAGTGCCAGCAGTTAAGGATGACTGCTACCCAGTTCTCCAAGAGTAACAAAGCACTCATATTTTCTCAGCCATTTGCCAGACTCTCCATCTTCATAGAGGAAACACTGGAGGAAAAACATGTCACTTCAGAAACTGTCCATTATTTCTACTGTGGGAAAAGCAAAAGAAATTCTGTATGTTTTCTCTGTGAAACACCATACATTACAATCATAACATTTTACTCAACCATTTGAAACCTCATTTAAGCCCCTGGTTTTTTATTAAATATAATCTTTATTTCAAGAGACAGTCTATATTTCTCATCAAAGAAGTAATACATATGCCTTGTTTTTAAAAAATAATTTAAAATATATACACAGAAAAAGGTGAATGTTCCTTGCTAGAAGCAGGCACTATAACCAGTTTCCTCTCCATCCCTTCAACAATTCAAATTCAGTTGACTTGTTCTTTAACTCAAAAATTCAGTTTAATTTATGATTTCCAAAGGAGCAAAATGTGGAGAGTAATCAATACTTCAGATAAAGCTTCAAGTAGGTTTTATATTTATAACACTTGTCTAAATCCTCTTATGTTTACGGAAGATTTATTATTCTAACTCTGTATCTAGAACCTAGCTAAATTGATTTAGTGATATTTAATAAAGATTAAGGGTGGCAGGAGTATAACAAATAACTAGCTCTTTTTAAAGATTATTTTTATGTTTTATTATGTTATTTTACATGGTAACAGAAAATTCAGACAATACAAAAAGATATAAAGAAGAAAACAAAAACTCCCCCAAATCTCACCACCAAATAACTAGTTCTTACAGAAAGGGTTCAGTCCTTTTAGCTGGAAACAATTTTCTATTTTAAAAAGGATCTACCGTTACTCTATATCATTTATTAGACAACTCTATATATTCTTTCCTGACTGAATAATTGATGCTCCTAATGCAAAACAACACTGTCAACTTAGACCTAAGATGGAGGCATTTTACCATTTCATTCTTCCTCCACAGTTTCCATGGAAACATGACGGTTATGACAATAGAAGTAGGGGGAACAAAGACTGTTATGCAAAGATAGAAATGATCACAGGACTAAGTAATTAGGCTTATACAGCACTTAAAAGGCACCACAGAATTAGTATTTGGGCTATTTTAACTAATAAAGAGAAAACTAAATACACGTCAAGGACAAAAGATAAAAGAAATTATGTAACAAGGCTCCCTAATGTTTCCATTTCTGCACTCTATGCCTCTGCCTTTAATAATGGAAAACTTAATACTGGAACAACATTTCGGTAATGAAGTTCAATATAGAAAAAATAAAAAGTAAACAGCAATTGAGCTATCAGTACTAAGGAATTAGACACAAATGAACTTTTTTATTCCTATGATTTTTTGCCTACAGACAATATTAAAGCTAAAGCAATCTAAATTCCTATATCTGGGTAATGACGTTTTCACTTTAAAAATTTTAAAAATGATAGAATTTACTAGCCTGAACCATCAGCCATGTGGATGAAGGTGAGTAAAATGGAACCTTTTACTGTCTGAGCTAATTCATGTGAAATAATCAGGGAGACCTCCTAGTGACACTTGCTATAATGAATTACCTGGGGTCTCGTCCACTTCAAATCGAATTTAAGGAAAGTACCACTTTAACACTCAAGTGCTTTAGAAATGTTTTAGAAAAATGAATGTTCCAAGGGTTTTGTGATGACAAAGAAATAGAGCACACCATTTGGTGAACTGCAATTTGCAACATAACCTATATCAATGGTAAGGAAAGAAAGATGAATGCAAAACGGAATGAATCTGGTGTCCAAGCCACTCAGAGTGGAGCATGTTTAATGCCTCTACTTTTCATGTTTATTTGTTTTCACATGGGCCAAAGTTAACTCATGGGATTTTATATTTATATTTTGTTTGGAAGACGCCCAGCAGTAAAACGAAGGCACTACTTTTACTGTAGCTACCTATTTCGATGTTCTGGTGTTTTGTTTGGTTTTGTTTTTTTAATCAAAACACAGAAAAGGAAAGTATCACAAATGTTTGTAGTCACTTTAATTTTAATAATTTGGTGTGATGGTATTTTTTCCTGATTAGCAAACTTGAATCAGTTGAGGACCAGTACCTCTAATTGAATTTCCCAGTCCTCTTTTTGTTTTTACTCTGTATATACAGCAAAACTTTGGTCCATGTGCTCTGGGTTTGATTATATTGCGGTATGATTCCAATACACAGTGTGTTTTTGAAAGCCTATCTTTTTTATTTATATTCTTTTGCAATTAAGCAATTCCTTTTTCATTTTTTAAAATTTTAATTTAATTTTTAATTTTAGTGATCGTTTAGAAATAGCATCTCACATATCTAAGCCCATTCTTATTGATTTCTAATTGCAGAATGTCTGAGTGACTACCAATTTTTAATGTAGATCATTCCATTATTGCTATGTAATTAGTCCAAAAAATATATTTAAGAATACAAATATTTGTGTGCTAACATATACACATTCGGTATATTTAGAAAAAAATCTACCCCCATGATTTTCATGGTTCAAAGTGAAAACTGAAGAGAAAATGGAAATTTATCTCAATTAGTGATTTGTATAATGGTTGATTAAACATGCAGAGAAATGCTATAAGGATCATACTTGAATCTTGTCTTTCTTAACATCTTAATTACTTAAAGGATGCACTCAACAAATCTGTAATTCAGAATCTAGATGTTATTCCCTAGAAGGTGTACAAGACTTATGAGAGGAAAAGAATACACAAAATTGAGTGAGGTAGAGAGTAAATTAATTAAAATATAAATTAGAAAAACAAGATTCACTGGTGTACATAGTAGTCATCTAAAACCCATAAAGTTACCAACAAGGAAAGATATTCATTTTGGTTTGATGAAAGCAGAAAGTTTGGGAATTCTCTAAAGAGACTCTCCAGAGTGTTAGTTAGCTAGTAAATTAGATGTGAACTTGCTAATGCGGCATTACACTGCAGTGAAGCAGAGTTGATAATATTAGGGATTTGTAAGCAGATAGTTTCTGTTAGAAGTAGGTGATAATAACAGGCATAAAACTTCCCTGGGTAATGGGTTTTCAAAATGTTATATAATTGACTCGATATTTCAAAAACTTCTTTGAAATAAGTTATTATTATGATAGGTTTAATAAATCCAATGTACTTATGCTAATTATGTTATAGGTATTAATTAGACAGTATAAAGTATCCATAGAATGTCTTTCTATAGCATTAGTGAAGCTGCACCTCTAAGTCAGTGTTCATTTTAGGTAATACCAGCAACAATCGTTAACATGTGTGATGAAAGTATTTACTTTGTGCCAGTTCACTACAGTCTTATTCGGGAGACACTTTTATAATTCCCATTTTATAGATGAGGGAACTGAGACACAGAGAAGTTAAGTAACTTCCCCAGATCACACAGCCAGCAAGTGGACCTAATCCACAGTGTAAAGATGTCTGAGAGTTGGAGGTAGTTCATTACCAAGAATTAATTCTTCAATTTGTAGCTAGGAAATAGGATATTGCTTGCACTTCACTGACAACTTCAGGTAAACAGTTTCTGTAAAACTATTACAAAATATCTCTGCATCCTGTAGTACTAAGGAAATTAGAATATTTGAGGACAGGTTTTCCACTGGTAGGTGATAGAGGAAGGACTGAAATATTTACTGGCTTTTAAAATTAATTCCCATTCCAGTATTCATTCAATCAGTTTCATAAATTGGAGACTGTATACATACAAACCTGATGTATACAGTTGCTTTTTGGTACGCTAAACTCTGTAGAGTTTGCCAAGACAACAATTGCATGAACATTTAAATAATTTTGCTCTACAAGTCAAGTGACAAGTTGAAAAAATATCTAGTATTTTTAGAGGGGAGAAGAGAGCAGAATTTTTGAGATGCAGGATAAATATTTAAATGTGAAAGAAACCATCAACTTTTAAAAAAAAAGTACAGCTCATCTCCAGCCCTGGGAGACATGCACTATTGGGGTGTGGCTTGGCCCACATGTGAATCAAATGTCAGCCAGCAGAAGCCCATGAGAAAAAGAGGCCCAGAATCTTTTTCACTGCTTTTCTGATTAGGTTGACACTCCCTGAACAGAAATACCCTTTTTTTTGTTCATTTGAGAGCTGAACTGCACTGCTTGTCCTTAGTCTGTGGGAATTAAAACGACCCCATATCGGTTCCACTACCGTTCATTTGGAATGTTTTTAGGAGTATCAAAAACATGCTATAATATGTAAACACCTTACCTTAAATATTTTAGCCATTCACCTCACAAAGTTTTAAAATTAATAGGTTTTTTAAAATATTATTTTTCTTGAAGATTCCCCCCAAAATCCAAAATATAAAATTACATATAATTTTTTTAAAAACCACATTTTTTAAATACACTTTTTTCCCAGTTTTTGTCTGGGCTTTCAGATTTTCTGTGTATATCTGAGTTAAGTAGCCAGTGTTAGGCAGCTCTCAGAGTTCTAAATGAACCTGTGTTCATAAGATAATCTAAGTATGAGAAAAAATTGGATCCCTTCTTTTGCACTTATGAGGCATACATTCCACTCCAGCATGAGAGATGAGCTCATTTTGGATTTCAGCTGTATGCCAGATAAAAATAAGTAAACATGTCAACTAAGGACAGAATCATACCAAGTGACTGTACTGTTCATTGTTTCATAGCACGTTTGATATAATCTGAATGAAATTAACAAAAGAGAAACATTTATATACGCAAATGTTCTGTCCTCTTGAAGACTATAGAAAAAGTTTCATCTGGTAATAGAAAGTAGCTCCCAGATACCCGTCACAACCCTGCACTTGAAATGTCCATACCAAGAGGTTTATTCTGGCTGATTTCTTTGCTAAGTCACAGCACCTCCCGGTCAGTCCATTTGAAACCTTTGCGTATGTCCCCAAATACCAGCAATCACACTGTGTCAAAACCTTATACTCAGAATTGTAGAGGCAGGGAGAGATCTCCAAATCCACCTACTTCGTTTTTACAGAGAAAGAAATTCTTAGTTATTCTAGAGATCCAGACTTAATCATTGTAAAACTAGACTTCATGGAGATTTAGGAAATATGTTTTTCTGAATATTACTACATTCATGGCTGAAATATTGAACCAGTCCTGCTAGTGACAGGTACTTTGGGATGCTTAACATACCTTTTCTGGTCACTAGAGAACGATTTAGAACAGTGAAGTGGGTAGTTTACCATATGGCATGCAAATGAATGCCTCAGAGCTCTTTATTACCCACTGGGAGAACACAACTTAAATTATTTCATTACTTTTTTCAGTTAATCTTTGAGTTTGATTCTATTCACGTAACTGACAGTAAAAGACTAACAAATGTCACAAATATCCAAAACAGTAATATCCTTTGTCTAATGTCTTTGTGTGATTCAGCTACTTTATTGCTTTCCAGATAGATAGACATTAAAATTTGAACATCTGTAGTATACAGTTTTGAGATAAATGGGAAAACTGCATTTCTTAAGGGTATAATTACTAGACTTAATTGGCATACAGCTTGATAAATATTTGTTCTGTGGAAAGAAATAATTTGAGAACTTCATTGGTGACTGATATACAAGTTTTTATGACTTAGCATTCTGAAAATGAGCCAAAGAAATTGTGGTGACAGTGGCACACAAAGTGTAATGTAACTGAACAGAAAGGAAAATAATAATTTTGTAATGGCAGAGAATGATTCAGGAAGAAACAATGAGTGAACAGAACCAAGAAAATCTATAATAATTAAAGCAATAATAGAATTAGTAATGATGCTGTATTAGTTTCCTGTGGCTGCCGAAACAAACAACCACAAACTAGGTGCTTAAAAATCCATTCTCTCACAGTTCTGTAGCCTAGAAATCCACAGTCAGTATCACTGAGCCCAAACTATTGTATCAGAAAGACCACATTCCCTCCAAGGATCTTGGGAAGGATTCGTTCCTTGTTGTTCTGCCTGCATCTGCAGATCGCTTTTTTCTCAGTGAGTATGTGACTTTTGTCTCCTTCATATAAGGACACTCATGATAGCATTTATGGTCCATGTGGGTAATCTCCCCATAACAAGATCTTTCACATTATCATATCTTCAAAGACCACTTTTCCAAAAAAAGTAACATTTACAAGTTCGGGGATTAAGACCGGATACCTTTGGGGAACCGTTTTCCAGTTTACCACAGATACTAATTCATTGAGTTAACACAGCATATTGTGGCCACTTTTCCTTTTCAGGATGCTGAAAACACTACTCTTAACCTAGCTTAAATGATATTTGATAAGGGATGAAATTGGATTCTACCCATCCTCTCTCTCTGCTTTTTTTTTCCAACCCTATCCCAATCCTACTTTAAGAAAATTTCATCCTGGGGTCTGTGTAGAGAGCAGCAATCATAGGCAATAAAGGTTTCAGGTATCCTCCAGCAGCCCCAAACCTGCCATTTTGACCCAGCCATTCCTTTTGCAGGCTCCTAAGTGCCTATCGTATCACCCTCTGGGCAAGCACACCTCACACTCACAGCAGGGTGAAGATCTCCCTTTCCTCTTGGAAAACAACACGAGGAATTGCTGGACTCAACTTCTCAAAAAATCAGACTGGTCTGTCATCACTCAAGACCTGTGCCTTCTAAATGGACCCTCCACAGTTGGTGCCCTGGGGTAGAATATCCCAGCAGGCCACTGAGCATGCTTCAGCATGACCTGTGGAATGACCATATTTGTTTTTGCTTTAAGGGAGTTTCCAAAGGACTACATGAACTACCTTTTCTTGGAAACTATCTATCTGTAGGAATCTGCATTGGGAGAGCTGTCCCTGCCACACATAGATGGTTCAGAATGGTCTGAGTGCCACAGAGGGAGATTATGAAACCTCCACCTGTTCTTGAAGCTCCCATCCAACAGTGTCCTCCCTGGAATTACTCCATGTCCCCAGTAGAGTCATATCTTCTTCCACATAAACATTCCTCACGTACACAGGGGAACAAAGACTCCTCTGGTCCTTTTGGAGAAGGCAGGCCCTGGGGAGCAGCAAACATCTTGCTGGGACTAGGCCATCCTATTGTCCCTTCATCACACTTTTCACCTTTGCCAAGCTAGTCTTTATGGCTTCATTTCATTTTGTTGGAACAAATAGGGAAATTTTTTGTCATAGGAAATATTACCAATGGAACTGTTAACAGCTCTTTCTCTTACACTTACTCAGAGGTATGGAAAACCCATAAGATCGTGAAAGAGTACCTCTGGATTCAGGACAATAATGTCTTTCAAAATTAATTTGTTGTAATTGAGCACTTGGCTTGAGCCAGGCACTGAGCTAAGCATTCTATTTGCCTCCTTTATTTGTATTCCTTTGAATTAGGATCTATTACTATTATCCTCATTTTATAGATGAGGAATCTGAGGCTACGTGGCATTAGGTGACTATCCAGGTAGCTGAGTAGTTCAAGGCTACACAGTGAGTTAGCAACAGAAACAGGATTAGAACCAAAGCCGTCTATCTCCAGAATTCATCTCTTTAACCCCTTTAATTCTGTCTTCTGATCGTATTTATGATCCAGTTATGGTCTACTTATGGCCTTGGTTTTAATCTGGAAATATGCATGAGAAACTTGGTGGAAATATTCAATGTTTGTTACAAATGGAAGGCACTCAAAATAAGAAAGAGAACATTTCCTTTTTAAAATTGCTTCTGAATCCTCAGCTTGTAGCTTAACAATATGGATTATAAAACATATAACTGAAATTTTAAGTCTTGTCGCACTTAAAAGTAGTCACAAGATCTCTGCTGCAAACTATTTTGCATATAATAAGAACTTTTTCTCTTATTTTTCACATCCCATAAATGTGTTGTGGCAAAATATTTCACCATAAAATCCCACAGCATATATCTTCATATATAGATGGCCAAGTATGTCTTTAAATCAGCATTTCCAAATCCACATATGAGCAACTGAAGCAAATTCTCAACTAATCAGAGCGAACACTAGGATACATAGACACCGTTTATGTTCTACTGGGAGTTTCATGTAACGCTGTATCCATTAAGGGAGGGGAAATTGTGGAAAGGTGATCTTTAAGGCAACAAAGGTGAAATGGCACATTGCTTATGCTCTAGAGTCAAATATTTTGCCATTAGGCCTAGAAATATTTATTTTTGCTCTCTTAATGCTGTATTTTTAATTTATTAAATAAATAATGTACAGATTATATGTCATAAGAAAGCCAGACTTTAGCTAAATCACTAGCCTCATAACAAAAAGACAATCACATCTGAGTCCCTTTTTATTTAAAGGTCTTTCAAAAGTTTGTCTAAATTATTTTTCTTGTCTTCATATTTAAATTTTTAACAACATAGAAGATGTGCTTGAGAGAGAGAACAAATGGAATGTTTCCATCCACTACTATATCTGGGGAAAAACTCACTCATAAAGAAAAATATGTATTGACATGCTGCAATTAAGCTTCACTTAGTATTGAGATATTGCACTAGAGCACTGGTCGACAGAATGCTTTAAAGGGCTTGAGAGTTGACATTTTAGGTCCTGCAGGCCTCTTCTCTGTAGTACAAAAGCAGTACAGGCAGTAAATAAATGAATAAATAAACTTATGGACACTGAAGTTTCAATTTCATATAATTTTCATGTGTCACAAAATATTATATTTCTTTTTTTTTTCCAACCACTTAAAAATATAAATACCACTCATAACTCATCAACCACACAAATATCCTCAGGCCAGGTTTGGTCTGTGAGCCTCAGTTTGCTAAACTCCACACTAAAATACTGTGTTCATGATTAGCACCTCATTGAATATTAAGAGTAATTTTTTTCAGGGAAATAATGAACTGGGGAGGAGGAGAGTACTGAAAACAGCAAAGGAAATCAAATCTGATGGAGTTTAGAAACTTTTTTCACAAGCGAGTTTTTGCTCTTGACAGAGTTTTTTCTGGAAGTTTTTCTCTCTTAAAACTCACACTTTATCCAAAACCAAAATCTTGATTCCCCTCTAATCTGTTTCTGCCCTGGTATCACTAAAGGGCAGCACCATCCATCCCCTCCTCTCACAGCCACCAGCTGCCCACATGACACCTCTCTCACCTGAACCACTACCAGAGTTCTCACCAGGCCTCCTCAATCCTCTCTCCTCCACAGCAATGCATTTTCAGCAGAGCATCTCGAGTTACCTCTTAGATACTGTAAATTTGATGATGTCACACATAGTAGCTGTGATCTTGGACAAGTTAAAAAAGCACTTTACAACTCAATCTCCTCTTCTGTAAACAGAAAGCATGCTCATTCATTCTGTGGTTTGGTGTGAAGATAAAATGACTAATGAAGTGAAAACATTTAGTACAATGCCTAATGTATGATACCTATTTAATGAACTAATGTTCATTAAGCTGTAGCTGCTATCATCATCATCATCATCATCATCATCGTCACCATTAGTCACTCACTAACTTAAACACTTCAGTGACTTTGAAGTTTGAGTAAAATCAAAATGCCTCACCTCTTAGACCTTGCATATCCACTTGCCTCTGCTTGCTTGTCTCCTTTCTCAAGCTCATTATGCTTCAGCCACCCTGATCTTATTTTAGTTCTTCATACACTCCAAACTCTTCAGGACTTTCACACTGCTTCCCAATTCTCTTCCTGTAACTGGATTCTCCATTTAAAACCACCTGCCTAGAGAGGCTTTCCTTGTCTACTTATTTTAAAACCGATTCTCATATGGTTACACACCACTTAATCATAGAACTCTGCTTCTCATGGATTATTAGCCTGTTAATGCATTTATTTTCTGTATTCCTAGTTAGAATACAACCTCTGAGAGAGAGAGAGAGAGAGAGGGAAAGGGGTCTGCCTCCTTCACCACTCCATACAAATAGTGGATTCAAATAAAAATTTATTGAAACAATGAAAAAATGCAACCTCAGAGAGAGAATTTAGATAAAAAATGGAATCTAATACATTCATTTAATTCAGTAGAGTATAGGTAGTCAATCAGTAGGCTTCTATTCATTCAATAAATACATATCTAGTACCTCCTGATATATAAATCAGATAAATTAAAAAGATAATATGTACTTCGGGGTCTCCCACACTCTGACTTTTCTACCTCTCCAACCATGAGGTAGAAGCCAAAAAAGAGAAAGAATGAAGTTATGAAGCAGAATTATCCAACTGATTTGCCTGAAATTTCATGGATTTTTTTCCTCTCTTGCATAAGACTTTTCAGTAAGCTTCAAGTTTTTCACCTCCTTTTTTATCAACCTTTAATTGGATTTTGGTTTGGAACCAAATTTCAACTTGGTTTCTGTGCCAGTTTGGATATATTATGTTCCCCAAAAGCCGTGTTCATTAACGCAATCTTATGAGGGCAGACATTAATCTTTTGATTGTTTCCATGGAGATATGAGTCAATCAACTGTGGGCGAAACCTTTGATTAAATTATTTCCATGGAGATATGGGCCCTGCCCATTCAGGGTAGGTCTTAATTAAATCACTGAATCCTCTAAGAGATCTCACAGACAGAAGGAGCTCAGAGCAGCTGAGAGAGACATTTTGGAAAAAGCCATTTTGAAACTAGAACCCCAGAGCAAAGGATCAGCAGACGCCAGCAATGCACCTTACCAGCTAACAAGATATTTTCCAGATGCCACTGGCCATTCTTCAGTGAAGGTATCCTCTTGTTGATGCCTTAGTCTAGACACTTTTATAGCCTTAGGACTGTAAACTTGTAACCAAATGAACCCCCTTTATAAAAGCCCGTTTCTGGTATTTTGCATAATGGCAGCATTGCAGACTGGAACAGCAGCTGATAGAGATTGTCTTTCTCAGAGGGATCACAGTCCTTTTCTATTAAAAAATCAAATTTACCTACAGTTAAAATATTGAAAGGAAATTGAACAGAGTTTCTGAAGTACATATGAAATGATTTTGCTATGATAGAGCAAGTTAGTTCTATGAAGGAAAGTTTACCAACTCTGAGATTGCTTTATATTGGTGGCCCAGGCAGCCATCATGTACAAAGTTTTTTACACACACAAAAATAGACTTTTATGTTTAAAGCAAATACATTTTCAAATACCTAAATATTAATGCAACACTTACCATGAATCAAGTACTACAGAAAACACACAGAAAAATGGATGATTAGGCCTTGCTCTCAAGGAACTTACTTGCTTGTTAATAATCTTTCTTTTTTTTTCTTTTTTTGAGGGAGGAACAAAACATGTCAATATTTAATGGCTTTCCGACCTGAATTAGCATCGGCAAGGGGCAATAAATATTTTCAGAAGTGGAGAAAATCAGCAGTCATCTTGCCTGATTCTGTTTGATAAACAATTTGCTGCTGCTGTTGTTTTTTCATACATCTCACCAAAGCTTCATCCCTCATTCATAACACACATTCCTCAATTGACAGAATCAATGTAGAAATCTTAGCTTCTTTTTAGTGAAGCTCGAGGGAAAAGTCTTGGAGGCCAGCATAAGGAAGAGTGCATTTACTCTCCTAGGTGGACGGGCAGGAGGGCCATCTCCTCTTTGGAACTGGAGCACTCATTCCAGGGATGAAGCAGGGACACTGACTTAGTGGGAGAGACGGAAGGAGGGGCAGTGGCCCCATGGAGGAGCACACCTTTTGCAAAGGAGAGACAGATCCTTTTGGTAACTGTCTTTTGAAGTTTGCTCTGTATTCTACCTCTATGTAAATAGTAAGTGGTTCCATTTAAATAACTTACAAGTAATACCAAAAATACACACATTAAAACTCTCAATGTTTACAAATAACACTGTCCAGAAATCTTGTAAAGAAAGACATACATTTAATGCCTTTATAAGAAATAGCTTTTAAGGAAGTAAGGTTTACATGTTTCAAAAAAGAATAACTTAGGAGAAAGATAAAGTCATAGATTGAATTTCAGGATACCTAAAATGTAGGATAAGCCTCATTTTCCAAAAGGCTGATTGGCACATGGGCCAGTCCTCCTTTTCTGAAACTCTCCTATGTGCCATCCATTCTGCTCGGAGATTAGGACACTAAGATGAACAGACACCTACTCCAATCTCTCAGAGCCCCTACTCTGCAAATGGGTATGGATACAAAAACGGCAAACTAGAACACCCCAGTACCCAAAAGTGTAACACGAGCATAGAGGAATAACAGTTCTGCTTGGAGGGGTGTAAAAGGTAAGTAGCTACATTTCAGACATACCTCCAGGGATGGCATCCTTGGAGGTACATCTCTCTCTGGTCTCCTTTTTCTTTTTCTGGATAACAAAACCTATCACACCATGAAAGTATGCAAACAGAGAACAGTGTGAAAGAGTAATTTAGTGAACTCACACATACAGTCATTTCTAACAAGTCACTGTTCTTCTCTGACACACAGTTTCTTCACCTGTAAAATGGAGATCATACACACCCCTCTCAGAGATTTAGGGGAGAATAAACAAAAGTGTATATATATTACATGTGTGGCACTTTGTACAGTGGCTAGCTTGGAGTAAGAAGTATAAGAGGTGTTAGAAATTAATTTTGTTCACTGTACATGGCAGCTATAGATATGCACAGAGAACATTAAGGGATTCTTAATAGTCCTGTGTGATTGGAACATGAAGTTTGGGTGGAAAGGCCATGGAAGAAAAGGCAAGAGGCAGGGCCACACTGGAATTTCCTTAATGTCTAGAAGAGTTTCAATTTGATGTGAAAGCAGTGGGAAAACATCCAGACCAGCTAACATGAGCATGTGTTTTAGAAAATTAATTCTAAGGGCAAGAGAAGGAAGTTATGGAACAGGTGATGAATTAGCAGGCCTTTCACTAAGGTAACAACTTCTGCTACGGATGTAGAATAATTTTTATAAATTGTGAGTCATTTTTTGAATATTTTATTAGCTATATATTTCTTTTACTATGTATTATAAGATTTTATGAATTAATTGGTATGTTGTGTTAAATTTTAATCAGAATTTATTCTAAAAAAAAAAAACCAGCATGATGATGCCACTTTCAAGAAATATATTATTCTAAATACAAAGTTTTTATTTTGAAGCTGAGTTGCCAGAAATATCTTATTCTGTTCAAGTGAGGTACATAGGTAATTAGATATCAGTGAAGCAAGAAACCAAAACTATTTCTTTTTGTGCATCTATGTTCAATGCACTTTACTATATAACCTCAATATGTATATATTAGTGAAAATTTTCACATATTTTTAGAGTAAAATAATCTCCATGTGAAGATTTAGAACATGAATTGGGATGAAATCATGAAAAAATACAAAAGATAGATGATAGGAATTAAAGAACAGATTAAAATACATTTTTGTAATTGTAGGGATGCGTAGAATCATAAACTTTGGTTTTGATCTTATTCAGAACATTATCAACAAAAAAAGTAGTTGACCAGGTAGACTTGAATAGTAGCTCTAAAAGTGAACAAGTATTGTAATGTCTAAATTGAATATCTTGTTACTGCAAAACTTATAGACGGCTCAACTTTGAAGCAAACCTTGTACTTCTGTGCCCTCCAGTGGCAATTTGAAGAATTGGCCCATCCTCATAGAATTGTTCAAAAAACAAGTGGCTAAGGAGGGCAAGCCAATGGCAAAGAAACAAGCAAACGGCATGCTTGAGCCCCTGAGAGCTCCTCTTATTTAACCAAGGGCAGAAGAGGGCTAGCAACTTTGGAGATTCTTAAGACTACTTCCAAAGATGCAAAAGAACTGTCAATTTGGAAGTATAGATGGATCTGTCGATTATTCTTGAATATATCTTCTTAGACACTTTTTTAACAAGGTAGACTACCACCAAACTGAGGCTTGGATTTACACCTCAATCAAAAGGGCTCATGCATGAGACCCAGATGACACTAAGCCTCTGAACCTGTGTGAGACTCTCAACCAACAGGCCCCTGGGCTTTGTATCCTTTGGGAAACCAGCAGACAGCTATCTGAATGTCAGGGAAATAATGATTCTATAATTTCATATGAATTTTACAAGATCCTCAAATCTAATTGCACTGGCAAGCAAGGTTTGCTGTAAATTTTTAGCTCCACAGTCAGAGACAGAACATACATATTAGAAAAACATTTGTTTGTCAAACTTGAAATTATCTAGACTATTTTCTCATCCTTACCTTTCAATATTCATTTAGTCCCAGAATTACATTCTGCAGAGTAACTTAGGTAGGTTTTTATTCCTATCTCAAATGTGACAGGAATTAGATACATTTCTGGTGCCAATTCTTTAGTGGCCCTGAGAAGAAACTGAGCTTTTGGCCTTTATGTGGGTTTAGGTATTTTTTCAGATGACTTTACAGTTCTGTTACGAGAATGAGATGGATCGAAATGTTTCTGAATTTTCAAAATAGTTTTATTGCATCCAGCCTCTACGTACGTATTTATATAATACTTCTGAAAACTCCTCAGGTTTTCACAGATGAAAGCTTCCCTTTATTAGGGAGACAATTCCTTTTAACAAGGGAGTTCAGATGCCTCACAGAAGTGAATTTAACAGCCTGGAGATCCTGTTTCACTTTCTGAGAGAACAGATCCTATAAATTGCCTTATATGTGCCATTCCACTTCCTGTCCTCAACGATGGTGATGCAGAAAAACAGCTGTTGTGTGGGAACTGTTCAGAGCTATGTTTCTCAAACCACAGGTCATGAAAGGGTGGTTATGTAGGTCTCGTTTCCCTTTCTTCCAAAATAGTACTCAACGCTCTTCTGACCTTGCCTCCTTCTACCTCTAAGTTTATCCTACTTCCTCCTGTTATATTTATTTTTAATTGGGAAGGAATAAATACATATCCTGGGAGAGGCTAGAGTTCTCTTGAGAGAACTGCTAGGTAAAATATATATATAACTGAGTTCTCTTGGTTCGATTAACATCACAGTCCAGGAACTAGAGCAAACTATATCACTCTGATTTTTATATTTTAATATTCTATTTCCAGCCTACCCCCCAATTGGTATATAGAAATTTGATGATTCAGCATGGTATAATAGAAACAACAAGCAAGTATTTACCTAAGTTTACAATTACTCAAATGCCAAGGATCAAACAGTATACAATAAATTGACACATATGCTACCTATGTACTGGACGGGACAGAGTGGAATCAAGTTTCACCTGTGGCTTGAGGCAGCCGAGGTAACTGCACAACCTGGAAGGTCAGCCAGGCTTCTGCCCTGCTGACAGCGTATACACCACAGAAGATATTTTAATAATGACACTGTGGCTGGCCCTTGGCTTCCTCCCTCCTTATCTCTGTAGTTATAAATTTACATGAAGAATGAAATTACTATTTTGCCTCCCATTTTAGTGATTTCCCTTAGGAAATTCATGGTTTAGAAAAACAGGTTGAAGTTGTTGTGGGCAACACAGAATGAACTAGGGATTGTTAACAGCTGATACCCATCAGAAGGGCTGCTCTTTCTCCTGGTGTAGACATCACAGGCGCACTGCATGGGCACGGAGAAATACAGATCCAAGAAGTTCTCGTAAAAATTGACAAGACAACAGAGAGGACAGGAAGTTAGGCTTGCGGTTGGGGTTTTGTTTTAGGTCTGCTCAAGTCTGACCTAATTCCCTTTTGATTGTGCACAAAGGCCCTCAACTGTGTGAATGGTTGTAATACAAAATGTTGGGTCACTGCAGCCAAAGCAGTGTTCTCCTAACCTAAATAGAAGTCTTAATTCTGAATAATTTGCATTTTGTTTTTCTTTGATTTCCTAAGGCAACATTCGTTACTTTGGGAAATATTTTTATCACAAAAATAGGTGATTGCTCAGGATTTTTAAATATAAAATTTATAGTGATTGGGGTTCCTTTCATGGTGAATTTCCCTTCAGTACCTTCCAAGTATTTGAACAGTAAAGGGACTGTTACCATTTTCAGATCCTCCCATAAAATGCAATCGGTGTTTATGAGTCTTATCTTACAGATAATATTTTAAATTAGACCTTTTAACCAAAATAGTTTAATGCTAATAATTCTATTTCCCATCAGCCTCCTGAGTAAAGTATAAGAGACACTATTACCATTCTGTGTTCAATCAAAACAAAATTCAGCACAAGTTAGAGAAGCTACAAATAAAAGGCAAGTGGTAATTCGTCTGTTTAAAAAAGAAATTTTAAAAAAGGGAAAAAGAAAGAAGCTTGTCCTTTTGTGGGACTTCTGTTTCCATGGTGAGCATTTCTATAAGGAATACTTCCTTTCTATGCTTACATTAGAGGTAAGTGGGTCATCAAACGTTTACATACTCAAATGAATAGATTTTGAGCTTGGAGGATTTAATTAGCCATGTGGAACACATTTACAAGCTTATGAGAATCGGAAGAGACGTGAGAAAATGCAGAAATTAACTGAAAAAAATGACAATGATTTGGCCAATTAGAAGATGTAATTATTCTGTTTTCCTTCAGATTACAAACTGCCTGCATAAGTGTTCAATAATCCTTTCAGTCTAAAATGGCTTGACTGATAATCCAGAATCTGATCAGGCAGTGCCAATGAGGTAGGAAATAAATATTAACAAACCCTGTGTCCTACCTTACATATTCACTTATTAGTTCCTCCCAATAAGCTTTCTGTATAGTAATAAATTAATTTTTCCCATTGCCTACTAATGACCAGAATACACCTCAAGTGACCTGTCAGAAGGAAGGAGATGTAGCTGGGAGGAATCTAAATAACCCTGCATTGGCTAACCAAGTATTGATTAACTAAGATGTGGCTGAAAAACATTCACCCTCTTGTTTGTTATTTTTTTGTTGATCACTCAAGTAAATTTACATGTGAACACTGAGGGCCAAAAGAAATAGCTACCTCTTGCCCTCTTTGCTATAAAATACTGAGTATATTTATGATTATCCTGCCAAGAACAAACTGTGCCGTATGTCTTAAAATATTGCAAGTGAAAGTGGAGGAGGGACAAGTTAAATACGCATTTCCCATTCCTTTTTCTAAAGAAATTTAATAAATTCCCTTGGAGAGAAAATGAGGTTAAAAGATGGAAGGTCATCTTTAAGTCATATATCCCAAATCACATGTTTTTATAAACAGACAAATAAGCAAACCATCTCATTTTCCTGGAATCCTTTCCAATAAACAGACTAAAAAGCAGCACTGGTTCTCTTAACTGCATAACAAAGAACAAAGCCTGGGTCCATGCTCAGGGCCACCATCACTGGGCCAGTTGTTTCCTAAATGGTTTTCAGAAGGTATACATCATCCACAAGCTGTTGCATATCCTACCCTAAGTGCTGCTTGTGTTTTACTTACTTTTTTTTTGCCTTTTTGTGATTCTGTCTTAAAGCTAGTCATGCGCACTCCCTTTCATCATTGCAGGAACCATATTTTATTAATTTTGGACATCCTCCTTTCTCCCAGCACCTGACCATGGCTATTCTATATCTGGAGATCAAATGTTGATGGAGCAGAATTAGGCTGTGTGCCGGTTTGAGTGTATTGTGTCCCCCAAATGCCATTATCTTTGTGGTCTTGTGTGGGGCAGGCGTTTTGGTGATGGTTGGATTTGCTTGGAATGTGCCCCACCCAGCTGTGGGCAATGATTCTGATGAGCTGTTCCCATGGAGGCGTGGCCCTGCCCATTCAGGGTGGGCCTTTATCGGTGGAGCTATATAAATGAGCTGACTTGGGGGGGGGGGGGGGGAGAGTGCAGCTGGGAGTGATGTTCTGAAGAGGAGCAAGCTTGCTAGAGAGGAGCGTCCTGGGAGAAAGCCATTTTGAGGCCGGAGCTGTGGAGCAGACGCCGGCTGCCTTCCCAGCTAGCAGAGGTTTTCCGGATGCCATTGGCCATCCTCAGGTGAAGGTGCCCGGTTGCTGATGTGTTACCTTGGACGCTTTGTGGCCTTAAGACTGTAACTGTGTAGTGAAATAAACCCCCGTTTTATAAAAGCCTATCTATCTCTGGTGTTTTGCATTCTGCAGCATTAGCAAACTAAGACAGGCTGTGTCTTAAGTATTATAGCCACAAAAAACATCATGAATCTAGGATAATAATTGAATGTGTTTCAACTGCTTGGATTAGTTAATAGCTAATATTCCTATAATTGCCTCCTAAGGCAGATGTGGGTATAAACTCAGTGAGGGCACATATGCTATACAACTGGCTTTGTGGGACATCCTTGAAGATAAATTCTTAGGAGAGTAAGAGGAAGAGATATAATTGAGACCAGTTTCTGGATTATAGGAAGTGATAACAGTTTTCATTAAACTAGCTGTTGAGTTCCTTCGTCAAGGGCAGTTGGTTTTCCTTATCAGGATCCAATCCAGCTTCTTTGCATGGCATAGGAGGCCCTCTGTGAGCTAGCCCCAAACTACTTCTCTTTCCATTCCCACCCTCACACAGTGCTATGATCAAATGCTTCTCAGAGTTCTTTGGTCCTCTATTCTGCATTACGCTCTTTCCCACCTCTGCTTGTAATATTCTTCCACGCTTGTCTACTTGCCAATCTCCCAGCTATCCCTTACTTAAATAATGCCAGGTGGAGACGACTATAATTGAAGGAGACAGAGCCAGAGGGACAGAGGTGCTATTGTGGATAAGGTGGTTGGCAATAACCTCATGGAGTGTTGGGGACTGAATGCTCTCTTCCACAAAAGACATGTTCAAATCCCAATCCTGGTCCTGTGGGTATGAACCCATGTGTAAATAGGACCTTTGTAGACACTACTAGTTAAGCTGTGGACTCATTTGTGAGTAGGATCTTTTAAGATCCTTTTTAGATGAGGCCAACTTGAATCAGTCTGGGCCTTACTCCATATATCTGGAATCCCTATAAGCAAATGAAATTGGACATGGAAATAGAAGCCAGAAGTAGGAGAAGCCAGAGAAAGAGATGGCTGTGTGTCAGACAATCGCCCATCACCTGAATGCTACAGACTTTGGAGAAAGCATGGCCTTGTTGATACCCTGATTTTGGACTTCTAGCCTCCACAGCTGAGCCATTAAATTCCTGTTGCGCCAATCATGTTTGGTATGTCATAGCAGCCCTGGAAAACTGAGACATGGAGGAAGAGACCTGAATAGGAACCAGAAGGAATACAAATTTAGTTTTTTCACAGTTCTGGAGGCTAGAAATCATGGTGTGTCAGTGGGACCATGATCTCTCTAGAGGAGGATCCTTCCTTGCCTCTTCCAGCTTCTGCTATCCGCAGGCATTGTGGCAGCATAATTCCAGTCTTTGCCTCAGTCTTCACATGGCCTCTTCTCTTCATATAGGACACCGGTCATGTTGGATTAAGGGCCCACTCTACTCCAGTATGTCCTAATCTTAATTGATTATATCTGCAGTTACCTTATTTTCAAATAGGGTCATATTCCAAGGTACTGCGGGTTAGGAGTACAACATCTTTTTGGAGGATATGATTTAACCCATAACAGGTTATAAAAGTACAACCTGCTTTAAATTATAGGCAACTTTAGAGATTTGAATAATCCCTTCCTCTTCACCCTGGGGAAGCTTTCCCCTCACCCACCTTCACCATTTAACTGAGGTTTGCTGTTAATTCCAGTCCCCAACACTAGTAGAGACTAGTCGAATGAATGAATGAATGAGTCACAAGAGGAACGTGATAAGGAGGCCCTATTAGCCTTTAAGAAAACATTTCAGAGCAATTCTGGTTGTTCCTATGTGGAAAGGAGAAAAGGAAATGCACCTCTGCAAGCAAACCTCCTAATATATATATATAATTCCCAGTTAATATACTTGTCTTTCTTCCATCGTTCCTGCTTATTTCTCACATTTTCTCAGAGGAGGAGACTTCTTATCTCTCTCTGGTTGTTGGTCTATGTCCATCTGTAGCCTGCTCTTAGTTGCTACTTTGGTTCATGGGAGAGAGTAATGGAGTTACAGCAGGGGACTGGGGAAGGGGATGGTAACAAAAGAATCCATGCTGAAATATTTCCATGGAGGATTATTTAAGGAAGTGTCCATTAAATGGACATTAAACAGACCAAATCCAATTTGAATAACAACTTAATTAACAAGTGAAATTTAAAAATTAATTACTAGTAGGAGTCAGCAGTGGTCACACATATGCCTTACAGGCCTATTGTGGGCCTAGTGTAGAATAGAGGGGGATATGAAACATGGTCCCTGCCCTCAATGAATTTATGATCTAATCAGAGAGATTGAAAAGCCACGTGAATGGAATGTAGCAAGGCTAAGGGCCCAGAAATGATGAGAACAAGAAGAACAGTAAAAATTCAGAGGAAGGTGAGGCAATCTAGGAAAGGGGATTTGGGTGTAAGAGCTGGGTCTGGAAGTTAGAATGGATGATGTGGGTGGGGAGGAGGAGGGGATTCTAGGGTATGGAAATGGTGTGAGTAAAGGTACGGATACAGGAATGTGGGTGATGCAGCTGGGCAACAAATTTGACTTGGCCTGTTTTTTTTTTTCCCCAAATTTCATCCATCCAACCTTTTTATTTCTAATTGCACAGATTTTCTCTTTTGCAAAAGTAATGAAATCTGGACTTTATTTCAATAACTGGTCCTGTGCACTCAGCATGAGTCGTTCTTATAATTATCTCTTTTTAATATTCTCAAAATTATTTGTATATAATATGTCTCCTATAAGGTTGTGATCAATTGAAAAGTGGTGATTGTACGCTTTTTGGTTTATACCCTTCCATTATACCCAGCACAGAATGTTGCAAATAATAGATGCTTAATACATGTAATTAACTAATTTGTGTTAAAACGGTCACATGCAGAGCTGCAATAAGTGAATTATGCCTCTTGGTTTCCATATTGTTGTTTTGCTGGCTCCTTACATAAGCATTATATGAAATATTCAATTATTGTGAACAAATAGACTATTACCACAGTTGAACTCTGAGTGAATTAAACAGCCAAAATCTGAAGAACTTGTGATCACCATATTCTGCAGACAGCCCCAATTGTCCTGGTATTCATAGCCTTTCATAGTCCTCTCCCTTGCTCAGTCACGGCTGGCCTATGGATCAATAGAACACTATGGGAGTGACACTGTGTGACACCTGGTGCTAGTTATATGACACTGTGGCTTCCACCTTGCACTCTCTGGGGTTGCTCACTCTGCGGTGAGATAGTCACCATGTCGTAAGGATACTCAGCCTATGGAGAGGCCCACCTGCAGGGGAACTGAGGCTTCCTGCCAACCACTAGCACTAACTGCCAACCACGTCAGTGAGCTACCTGTGAATCGGGTCCTCCAGCTCCAGTCAAGACTTCAGATGACTGCAGCCCCAGCTGACATCTTGATGCAACCTCATGAGAGACCTCAAGACAAAACTGCTCAGCGTAGACACTCCTGAGCATAAGTTCCATGGAAACTCTGAAATAATGTTTATTTTTGTTTCAAGCCATTAAGTTTTGGGGTAGTTTGTTATATAGCCTTAGATAACTAATACATATTTTGGTATCTCGCAGTATGGTGCTCCGTAACAAAACTTAAAATGTGGGAAGAAAATTTGGAATATGGAAGTAGATAGAAGCTGGAAGGACTTTGAAACTTTGAAGAGATTCCTATTAAGCAGAAGTCTGATGGCCTTTGAGGGCTTAACATACAGTGAGGAAATTGTTATTGAAAACTGGAGGAAAGGAGATCCTTGTTATGTAGTAGCAGAATATATAGCAACACTGTCACCCATGATGACATGGAAAGTAGAAAAATATACCATAATGAACAGGGTAATCTAATTAAGGAGATATCCATGCAGAGTTAGTTGGTGTAGCTTGCCACTCATGGAAAATGTGATATGAGAGAAAAAGAAAACTAAATGAAAGACTGTTTAAATGTAAATGTGCCAGGACTTGCTGGGTTTAATAATGCTATGACTCGCTAGATGTTAGACAATGCTAAAATTAAGAATTGGCTTCTAGGCAAAGATTTAAAATGTTGAGCTGGAAGTATGGCTATGAAATTTTTTGTTATTACCTCAGAAATCTTTTATTATTACCTCAGAAAACTATTTAGTCAGATAATAGGGTTTCTAAAAAGCTTGAGCTCTCTTTTGAAAGCTTGAGTTTTCTAAAACATCTCACCAGTCCCAACAGAAGCCTAAGGTTGAAAAGAGCTTATGTCAAAATGTCAAAGAGATTTGTTATGTGACTTTTGTCTTATGCAATGAACACCAAGAGGATGCATCAGACACCCACAAAGATTTGAGAGAATCATATTGGCCAAACACTGCCCAGTTGGACTGAAGGGGACAGAGGCAGCACAAAATGACTGCCCGGCTAATCTTTTCCCAAATTCCAACTCACAGACCCTGTAATATAATGTTTATTGTTGTTTTAAGCCAATAAGTTTTGGGGTAATTTGTTAAGCATCATTAGATAACTGATAAATTTTATTAAAGTGTAATGTAAAAAGTATACTATAATAAATTATATTCTCAAAAAAGAAATCAACACATCTTTCTTGATTTATTTTGTTTTCCTACTACTTAATATTAATGTTAAGATTATTTGCAGAGCAGAATATTTCATTGTATTTAATTTTCTGATTATAAAATCTAAGAATGGGAACTTTATTAAATGTCATTTTTAACAAGAAAATCTGAATAGTTGTATTAATTTTTAAGTAATATTCACATCCAGTATTCATCAAGTCAGTGAAGACATTAAATCAATAAATGAAGAGCTATAAAATAAAATATTTTTCATTTATCAAAAAAATGATAAATTTATCTTAAAGGAGGCCTTTTAAAATCAACAAGTATTTGTTGACTGTCTACTATAAGCTGAATACTTCCAAATATTGCAATAAATGTAAAATAAGACATAGTTGCTTCTTTTAAGGAGCTGCATTCCTGTTGGAAAGCAAAAAGCTAGCAAATGCTAATATATTAATAAAAATTAAGGGGGATTTTTATGGTATTGGGTTAAGTACTTTCAGAATTCAGAAAATAAGAGAAATAAAACTGAAGCAGAATTGGGTTACATGTCATGAAGAAGGTTTGGATAGTTGGGTGAGTTTCTCTGTTGGACTTTGGAATCTGGTAAGAGTAGAGAGGTTAGGATATTCAGTCACCACCTGCTTCCCCTACTCCCACTAGTCATGGGAATTTTGAGAATGGGTAGGAAGGACTAACCTTCCAGTAAACATTCCTTAATGGTTCCTTAGAGTCACTGCCTTGATGACTCAAAGCCAGTGCACCAGCAGCGGTGACCCCTTTGAAGAAGTCAAAATAGTTCACCCACAGGAGCAGTACATTGTTCCTCGTGTGAAAAGTTAGCTTGTTTCTCTCCCACCCCTGCTAATGTTTAGTGCCACACAGCTGTGTCTTGAGAAGAATGGGGGCCACAGAGGGATGATTTTTAGCTTCTCAACAACAGATGGGAACCAAAATCGATACATAACCTGGTCTGAAACTCCAAACTCACTAACACGAATCTCTACCTAGGCACACATTTTCTATTTCACAACCTTCATTTTCTAATAAATGTTCTTCTGTATAACTCTGCAACATTTGAGACCTTCAACAGAATTGAGAAAATGGGACTTTCTAGGGAGGTATGTAGATGGATGTATACAGAGATGGATGGGGAAAGAATTAGCTAGCACAAATTCTCGAGTCAGATTGCCTGCGTATAAATCCTAGTTCCACTCTATACAAGCTATGTGACCTTGGAAAGTTAGTAAACTGGCTGCATTTCACTTTCCTTGTGGTGGTGGTAGGGGGAGGGTTATTCCTTGTAAGAATTGAATGACTAAGTATAAAGGGTTTAGAAAAATGCTTACCATATAGTACGTGCTCTTTAAATACTGGTTGTTACTTTTATTGACACTGTTGTTGATAGAAAAACTTATTGTCTTGTAGTATTGCTTTAGTTTATTCCAACTTCACCTTATCTTCATGTGATTATCTCATATATAAACTCTTAACTATACTACAGTTTAGTCTTCTAGTTAGTCACTCCTTTGGAACTTCTTGAATTTTACTGATAGTCGCATTGACTTATCACTCATCTAGAGCAATAGACTACTCCAACATTTCACTGTGCATAAGATCACATCCCCTTTCTCTTACTCAAGAACATCACTCCAGGAATTCTTCTCTGTTTTATCAGTCTTTCTCTCCACACAGTCTTTAAAAGCCAACCAGACAAAACCATGATCCCCAAATCCTTACTTTACCTACTGACACATTTCTTTGCTCCATTTAAGAAAATTCCTTGAAAGACATGTATACATACTAGCTCCAATTCCTTACCTCCCATTCTCTCCTGATGATTTCTTCCTTCTACCAAGGCCACTAGTGACTTCCAAGTAGCTGAATTTAATGGTCCATTCTCAGTTCTTATTTGACATGTAGCTTTTGGCACAGATGACCACTTCTTCCTCCTTGATGCATTTTCTTCACTTGGTTTCCAGGACCCTGTATTCTTCTGATTTTCCTTCTTCCTCACTGATTGTTTCTTTCTCCTTTGCTGGTTTCCTTCTCATTTTCCTGACCTTTCAATGTTGGATTGCTCCGGGGATCGACCCTCTCCTCATCTGTACTTTCATCCTTGGTGATCTCAAGTAGCCTCATAGTTTTAAATACCATCCATATGCTGACACCTTCCAGATTCACTTCTCCAGCCTAGAGCTCTTTTTTGAAATTCAAGTTTATAAATCTAACAGCATACTTGTCACCAAAATCTAAAATTTCAAAACAAACCCATTTCTTCTACAATTTTCCCCATTCCAATAAATGGCAATTTCATCCTTCCCATTCTTGAGGCTCAAGTCTTCAGAATCATCCTTTTCTCTTTTGAGTCACACCTTACAACTCTCTAACAACAATTTATACTGGCCCTGCCTTCCAAATATATCCAAAACCAACCACTCGGCAGTGGCTTCTGCCTTGTCTGCATGTTTCTGCTTTTGCTTTCCTATTGTCTATTTTTAACCAGAAGCCATTTTATAATTTTTAAACTGTAAATCAGACTATAAAAATGAAATGCTAAAAACCCTCCAACAGCTTCTCTTTCACTCAAATTAAAAGTCAAAATCCTTAGAGTGGCCTACAAGCCCTAGGCAATTTGCACCATTTCCCCATTTGTCCTAGTCCCATCTGTTCCTCCTATCTGCCTTTATTTACTCTGTTCAAGCCACTGTATCTTCCTTGCTAATCTTAATGAACCAGGCAGATGCCTGTACCAAGGCAAATGCAGTTTCTGTTTCCTCTTCCTAGAATGCTATAAGCCCAGATCTCACATGCTTCACTCTTCATCTTCTTCAAGTCTTTGCAAAAGATGTCACCTCCTCAGTGAGACCTTCCCTAATGAGC
Organism: Choloepus didactylus; assembly: GCF_015220235.1. Lineage (NCBI taxonomy): Eukaryota > Metazoa > Chordata > Mammalia > Pilosa > Megalonychidae > Choloepus > Choloepus didactylus. The sequence continues at coordinate 48,873,538 of NC_051321.1, forward strand.
CTGGAGAAAATTGCAGCCTCCTCACGCCGGCCCTGTACTCCCTTGTCCCCCTTGCCTACATTTTCTCCATAGCACGTACCACAATTTAACATACTTTATTTTAATTGTTTCTTTATTGTCTGTCTTCTCCACCAGAATGTCAATTACACGAGGACAGAATTTTTTTCCTTGGGTCCATTTTGAGCACTGCTCTATCCCCAGCGTAGATAACAGGGCCTGGCATGTGCTTTCTTTTATGGATAATTTGTTAAAAGCAGTTCATGATAGCGTAGAACTACCTGATTCTGCTGTAAACATGGAAATTTGAATTCTATCTTCATTATAATACTCAGATTATTTTACCGGTTTAAAATAATTAAGTTTTCTTTTCTCTTGCCTTAATTGGTCCAAGTTATTTACCATAGTCTATCATATGCCTTTTAGCATCATTAACTTTATAATTTATCAGTCTTGAGTAAGAGTTTCTTAGATTTGTAATTGCTAAAAAGATTACAGAATTTTCCTGTCTGGAATCATAATTTGTCCTTCCCTACAGGGTTATTCTGTTACTAACTTGGGGATAATGTTTGTCACTCTTAGCAACTTGATTTCCATTATAAAACATTCAGGGTAAAGGTGCTGTCTTACCAACATTTAAAATGTACTTTATTCTTTTAGGTCAATTGAAATAATATTTCCATGCCAAAAAATAATAACTGAAAAATGCATGTCACAACCGGACATAGAATGGGTCAAACTGGCCCTTATTATACCTCAGAGATTTAAGTCATTTGCAGAGATGGCTGAGTCCCTGATCATAGATGCCCAGTGAAAGTCATTTTCATTTTACAGAGACTCCAGGGAAGAAAAGAACATTGCCTTCTTTCAGGACTATTAGGTATCTTTGTATCCACCATATAGATAGAAGTCAAGATCAATGGGAAAAAAATATGAGTAAAAACTTAACAGCTGGGTCAAAATGGCCATCATAATCATTGACTGAACTTAAGGTTTATTTTTAATTCCTTTGAAAGTGTGCAGAAGTTGTTCACTATCATAGATTCTATTGAAGGTTACAGTGAAACAGGCAAAAACAAAATCATAAATTGCAAGAGATCTCATATTCTGCCAAAGACACATGCTAATTAGTAGAATCAAGGTATAGTTGACAATTTTAATATCTGGTCCTTGAAACTGATACAGTGGTTGTGGTTGTTGGTTTTTCAATAATAAATTATCATTGGCAAAGGAGGATAGTATATGAAAACAACACTAAGACAGGAGTCATTTCAAAACTTTCCTCACATTGTTTGTAAGGGTGTTAGTTCCACCTAATACTGATAAGGAAATGGTGTTTATTTAAATAACACTTAGTGGTAACATTTTAGTTTTTTGAAGTAATGTATATCATAATGTATTATGTTATTACAGAGAATAAAACATATTTAGTTCAGAAAGGAGATATGGGTTGGCACAAACAGGGAGCATTTTTCTCATGGGAGAAAAATCCCAGTACATTCAGTAAAATCCAAAGGCATAAATAATAGAGATGCCTTCTACAGACAGTATAAAACTGTAGCAACTGCAGGTTGGCAACATTCCATTTTCCACTTTTAGGTGAAAGAGCACTACACACATACCCAGTTTTATTATTATTGTTTTTCTGTGGGTAGCAAGTGAGAAATTGTTTTGTAAGCAATGCAAATATAATAATTTCCATGTTGCTTATTATCTTTATGTTTCTAATTTCAGATCTCCTTCCCCTTCCAGAGGAAGTTAGCGATGTGATAGCTTTAATGTCTGTTTTAGCTGCAAAACTCAAATGTTCACTTTCTGTTAGAAAATCTAAAGCAGGTGGTATACAATTTCTCATGATTTGGAATTCTTTAAAGGCAAGTAAATTTGAAACTGAAATGCGGGTAGGTTAATTTGAAGTCATAATCCTGGTGACATTTTCCTGAACAAAAAGAAAACCTTCTTTTGTAATACAATTGTGTGTGCAGCTGTAGCACTCAATTGCATCACTGCCATAATCATTATAGCCTCATTTTCATTAACTTTTGTTTGAAATCCAAAAATAATATTTTTGTTTTGATTCCAATTTGGATTTTCAATAGAAAGTAAAAAGGTGTGAAAATGAAGAGGTAGCAGCTAAACCAGGGATTTAAGCCACTGCACTGCTGATCTCAGAAGTAACCTGGTCTGGAAGGAGGGGACCTGAATTAAAGGAAAAGGGGCTCTGGTTCTTAAACTCTTAGAGCTCTGCTTTTTTTTTCTTTCCTTTTTCCCAGCCCGGTAGACTTATTTAAAAAAACCAAGACTGGGGATGAGAGATTGATGCTCTACATTCTTCTGTGGTGGTTCTTAATGCTCTTCTGCATATTTCCTGCTAGGCTGATTTCCTGAGCAAGTACCTACTCCTCTTTTCTGAGGGAGATGACCTGAAAGGGCATTGCACAGTGCTGGACACATAAGTAGGTGCTTAATTTCACTGGAGCACATGGACAAGGAATGAAAATAATAGGATCACAAGCCCAGTATAAATGCTTTTCTTGACCATGCCGTAGCTTGCTCTTAAACACGTGTCCATGTTTACAGGACCACAGACCCTAGTCAGAATCTGTGCAATACAGACCAGGCCCTTCAGGTCAGCATCACTGGATGGAAGTGGTTGGTTAATATTATTTGCTGAATAAATAGCAATAAGACAACTTTAATAAATGAATTCCAAAGCCTTATCATATAAGTTTCATCTCAAACACATTAACCTTTTTTGACTGTTTGTTTCATGAACATAGAACATACCTATGTGATGTTAATTGTATTGTATATCATCAAAATAGCTAATAAAATCATGTGACGGGATGAAATGTTTCAAATATGCTTTGATGGAGCCTAAAAAGGGGAAACAATAGATCTTTTGTGTGCTTTTTTTCTCCTGTTGTCATTTGTCAGTAAAATCTACAAAAGAAGGAGTTTCCTCTCTCTTTTTTTTAATTTATTTTATTTTCAAAACTCACCTCTGGGAATGTTCCCTTAATAAACATTACTCAGTGGGGTAAAAACATTTGAAATCTTGCAAGCCCTTTAATCAAAGGAGTCTTTTTAATTGTTTGTCAAATGCAAGAAAAGCAGATCATCTGAAATTTAGCTAACCCCTTCTGAAAGCCATACTTAACAAATCACAGGTCAGCAGGAGGCATCTGCATATTTCACCTGCATCTCACTGAAGGAACCAGTGATGTCCTTTGTGCCTCCAGTACTTGTCCAGGTCTTTGTGCTGTTTCCCAATGAGCTGCCCTCAAGGTGGCTTTAAAGAAGTGACTCATACTCTGTAAATGCCAGGAAAATGGGAGAGGGGTCTGTTTGCAGGATTGGGTTACTGAGCGACTTCTTGACAACTCTGATTTTGGCCACCATTCGTCCTCAGAGAGGACACCTTCAGACTTCCTGTGAATGCCTCTCGAGAATCTGTTTCAGGCATTTCCAGGCTCTGGATTGCGATGGTTGTTGCCTGACTCTGTCTATTGCCTGACTGTGGCTAGGAGCTTGGTGATTATTGTCTGTCTCCCACATGCTCAGGGAATAGTGGAAGGTAAGGATCTCATGCCAAAGTAACATGAAAACTTTGTGCTTTTCTTTCGTCCATGTGACGGCTCATCGATTCCATGTTCCCTGAGAATAAAAGTATATTAATTTTAAATTTCAAAAAGAGACCCTCATTTACCATCCTTTTAGTAGAGGGACTTAAATAGAGTATAGGTATCCCATGTTTCATTCATTTCATAATGCATCATTTTCAGTTTGATTCAACAATTTGATAGCACTTGATTGTATATATAAGAGATCAGAAATTAAATTTTGAAAAAAAACAGCATAAATTGCAATACAGCAGCAAAACAAAAAGTTAACAAGGTCTACTGGGGGCATCAGAAGCCACTAGTTAGAACATTTTTGAATGGGAAAACTGAATATTAGGGAAGGGGGGAAAAAAAGCCAACATTATGGCTTGTTTGGACATTTATATATTCATATGTTGCTAAATTAACTTTATCTTTAGTTTGCTTGCCAAGCAGCTCTACTATCTAGACCCTAGCCAAGATTCTGGATTTAATTAACATAAAAATGAACAAACAGAAAACTTAGAGCAGCCCAAAGTCCATGGAGAGAAAAATCAGACAAGTCATAGTAACAAGAAACTACTAACAAAAACGGTGCCTAGCACACAGTAAAAACTCCGTGAAAGATAATGATCTTTTTTTTCTTTTGATTGATTGCTTATTATCTGTTTCACATTCTTTATCTCTTTTAATATCTATAACCCAATAAGGTTAGTTTGATTAGCACACCCATAAAGCAGTTGAATAAAACTGAGGCACAGAGGGATTAAGTAGCTCATTCAAGGTTATGCAGCTAATGAATAATGGAGCTGGGATTTGCCCAAAACAGGCTGGCTCCTGAGGTTATACTTTAAACATCATATCACTGCCTCCTTAGGCACTTATTGTTTGCCTGACTATATTATAGGCATGAATCTAACAAATTTGGCTCTCTGGCTTTGTAGCCTATAGAAAATAAGTATATCTGAGTCAGAGATGGGTTGTAAAACAGAATAACTCCCAACTCTATCAAGAAATAGTATTTAAAGTTTAGCCAACATATAATAAAAATTATACTATAGGATTTGTATTTGGGTTATCTTAAATAGAAGTAACAGCACAGTAATAGATTATTCAAAATGATGGCCTGGGGTCTTTCTTTTAAATAATTAATTAATTAATTAATTAATTAATTAATTAATTCTACTTTAAATAGTTTGGAAAAAGACAACCATTGTAGAAATATTAATTCCTCAATTTTTTTTTTTTTTAAGGTGGAAGGAGGGGCAGACACCTATGCATCCATGTGGAAATTAGAAGGGTGAAGCCACATTATCTGGAAGATTTGCCTTTTCATTAAGCACCTCATTCTTTGATGGTGCTAGATAATTGGGGTGCTACTATTAAAAGAATATTCATATTTTAACAATAAGATAAGTTTCAAAGATCCCAGTTTTTGAAATTATCCCACTCAATTTCTCCAAAACTTAAGGCTTAAACTAATCATTGAAGAGCCTTTTGTTTGTTGGCAAATTCTTGATCCATTGGTACATTAACTGACATTTGTTATGTCATCTAAGAAAGGTCTTATCTCTGAACAAAGCATCTAGCAATACTCCAAAGTGTTGTGTTTTAGAAAAGATGGACAGTAATAGAATTCCACATCCTGTATCTAAATCTGTTTTCTAGACAAACATGACAAAGCCTCCAACCACGATATTACCAACCTGAAACCTAAAATGGCACTAATTCTATCTGCTGTTTCTTTGGTTTTTTTGTTCACAGCTTTGCTTTCCAATCAGCAAGTAACATTCTAGAAATTAACAATCATGTTTACGAAACTATTTCCAATCTTGTCTTTTACTGAGAAACATAGAAATGAGCCTTTTCTCAGGCTTCAAGCATAGGCTGAAACAAAATTTAGAAATTAAAAAAAAAATTAGTTAATTTTGTGCAGGCTGGATAACTCAGTTGTATCAGGGTCATCTTTTTCCCCGTGTTAGTGTTTTGATTATCCAGACCTTGGAAAGAAAGGCCTGTATGAATCTGAAATATATTTATATTAAATATATTCACTTATATTTAATAGGCAGGTAGAAGTGTTGGCACTAAAATCTCAATGGATCTACTTTTTAAAGGATAAAACTCCACAGACAATACACACTCCACAGTTTATTACTTATTAATGTATCTTAAGTGGTATCTTTGTGCAAATAGTATATGTCATAGTATAATTCTTTACTTCACTACTAAAATAAGCTTTGTAGTTCCATAAAAATAAAGTAATAGCTGCTAAGAAGTCAGATTTCCTCCATTTTAAATTGTTTGCCTCACATTGTATATATTTCTTGTGTTTTCATTTAAGGTTTATGCTCTGTTTTCCCCATGCCTGGCCAAATACTACAAGTACTATGGAAATAAAGAGACTATGTGTCTCCTTTAGCTTCCCTCCTGGAAAGAGGGACCACCCAGCTCTATAGACCCACCCACTAAGTTCCCCAACTTCTCTGCATGTCACTGCAGTGGACACCAGCTCACACATTCCAAAACTCAGTACAGGAGTCACAAGTTTCTAAGGCTCCCAGCTCCGGCTCAGCAATTACCTGCTCTGATGGGGCAAAAGAAAGGTTTTCTGTCCTTTGCTTGTCTGCAAAGTTATAAGAGGGTAACTCAGACTGAGAATCCAATCAGATATTGTCTTCTGAAAACTGTAAGTGGAACATCCAGCATCCAGATTGTTCAACCTGATAAGGAAAGGCAGCTACACAAGGTGGCTCCTAACACTTACATAGTGTATTCCATTGTCAAAGGGTCTTGCAAAACCAAATTAATTCAGTGAGGCCGTGTGGATTTGGCAGTTGTTAATTCCTGAGAAGAAAGTAATAACCCGATGAGTAGAGGGGAGTCACAGAAAGAAAAATGAGAATAGGGCATATCAAAAAAGGCTTACTCTACCCTTGGAAAATGAAATCTTTATAGGGGAAAGGAAGCCAAATATGGAGAAAATATTTTCTAGCTATTACGTAGCATAAAGAAAAATCATAACGCCCCCTCCCTATTTCCTTCACGATACTCTATTATTTACTAATTATAAAAAAAGAGGAGAAAAAGAGTTACTGCTGTTTAGTAAGATATATACAAGTGTAGATCAGGAGCTTTAGGAAATGGTAAGATAAAGCAAATGAATCTTTTTTTTTTTTAATATGCACAGGAAAGAGTGCTTGTAACTTACTGTTGGAAGAATTCCCTTACCATCCTAACAACAGAATTGCTGAACTATGCAATCTTATAGTGACCAGTCCTCTTTAAAACCATTGTTAAAAGCACAGAAAAATGATCAATATGTGCTAATCCAGGAGTGAAGTTCAGCTTAAGCATTATAGCAGTATTCATTTGAACCAATAGTACAGCTAAAGTGAAATTTGATTGAGAAACCACAAATATTTAGATCATTTTCTACACATCAGAAATGAAAGCACACAACCTTTTTAGGGTGTTGAGCTGATCTCCCATCACCACTATTTTTCCACGCCTGTGATTTGTGTGAGAATATACAGGATGATACTGATTTATAATATTATAGCCATCTGCTCAAATCCTGACCAGTGAACTTTATTTATGACACTTTTGAACTACTGTGCAGAAGTTTAACAGTGTAGAAATGCTTTTGTAAAGCTATCTGATTCTGAGGCTGCCAACTTCCTAGGGAAAACATTATTTAGAAGACCTAATTTGTCTTTGCTAGCTCCTATAAGTATGTACTATCTTAAAAACAATAGATTGACTATTTCAGCCAGGTGATCAAGATCCTTGTAATCAGTGATGTCATGTTGATACTTACATACCCTTGACACAAAGTGATGAAACTGGCTTTTATTTCTGTGGTTTTACTCCCAAAAAGCCATAATGTAGTCTAGCCATGAGAAAAACATCTGACAAACTCCAGTTGAGGGACATTCTACAAAACAACTGACTACTACTCCTTAAAACTGCCAAGGTCATCAAAAATAAGGCACATTTGAAAAATTGTCAGAGCCAAGAGGAGCCTAAGGAGAAGTGACAATGGGACCCTGGAACAGAAAAAGCACATTAGATAAAAGTTAAGGAAATCTGAATAAAGCATGGACTTGAGATAAAATCTAAACCAAAAGACCCACAGATTGTTCTGTTATTCAGTTGTATTGCCTGCAGCAAAATTTAGAACAATGCCAGATTTTCATCCAGGATGGCAGTGACTTAAAAATTAACATGTGATGTTTTCTGGGACTTAGTTCTTGTGAAAAATGTGCAACATCCTAAACATTAATGGCATGGCAAAATTTTTGCTTCATTTTCTTCTTTTCTTCTTAATATTTTCTCTACTAAGGCAAAGATATACAGCCTTTCCCTATTACAAGGATGAATGGTGTTCTCAATGACCATTTAAGAACAACTGTTTAGAATTTGGTCACATATCCCTATAATACTTGTACGTAATGTATGACTGTCACATATCAAACTGACATTAATTAACATTGGCAATTAACAGCTATGCAGAATTAAGTGTGAATTTTATTTTAAAAATACTAATGCCTGGTCCCAAGTCCCAAAGTGTTTGTCTGTTTTTAAACTCAGCACATAATTCTGAAATGATCCTGGGATGGGGGGTGAGGGGGAAACACTGGTCTAGTATAATCTATGGACAAATGTATTGAAAGTCCTTTTGGGAACATCCAAGCCATGTTTTCCCCAGTTGCTGCCTTGGTCATTGAACTGGAGTTTCTGCCTTCCTCATTTGCATACCAGGAGCTGAGAGCAAGACACCCCTAAATTTAATGCTTTGAGCAGTATTTTCTGTTTCCTGAAGTGGGAACATCAGGGCTCATTTCAAGGATCCAAGGGCAGGATGAAGAGGAGGACCCCAGAGGAGGAAAGAGAGAAGCAGTGGGAACCAGGGTTCTCTGCAGGTGTACATCTCTCAACACTTATGTCTAGTCAAACCCTTCATTTTACAGAAAGGGAAGTAAGTATCTTGCTCAGGTTTGTTCGGAGTCAACTCCCTGATCACTTCTTTTGTTCTATTCCTAGAGACCAGGTTGTGTAGCTTGTACTCTTCTCATAGTCTCTGTTCTACTCATGGCCTTTTACTGTCACCCACTGTGACCATGACCACATCTCCTAGCCTTCTGTCCCTGAAGTACATACAGAATCCTTCAGAGGCACTTTTCAGGGGTGAGAGGAGTGTTTAGAGGGCTTGCATATCCGTCCATGTAGGATTATGAGTAGCAAAAATAAAAGTAAAGAGATTCTCCATTTTCTTAGGGTCTTCCCAATACAAAGGCATGTTTCTTATCCAGTTACGCAGATCAGAGGTAGAAAAAGGAGAATGTACATAAATAAATTCTCTGGGGCTTCCTTGGTCATCTAGTCCAGCTGGAACTTGTCTGAGTGAGTGAGAACTGCCCTGTCCGGATTTGGGCAGTGCTGGGACCAAATTGTGTCCCCTGATGGGGCCAGAATCTGGCAGGACCTGTTTTCTCAAGACTGACATTTCTCTGATTTCCCAATTTCATTTTTTCCCTAGCTGTGGCCCAGGAAGTTTTTCTCTGTTTGAATCATGATATTACATCTCTTTTATAAATGCTTACTTTGGCATAGGGCCATGAACATATGGAATTTCATCCCATTTCTCTTCCCTCTTACAAAATAATTCCAGTTGCAATATAGTGTTATAATTTGGTGTCCCATTTTCCAGCCAGTTTTCTCCAGACTCTAATTTATATTGAGGCCATGCCATGTTACAGAAAAATACCATCTTCCCCCTTTTCACTGGTTCATAAATAAACAGAGACCAATTATCTAAAATATATTTTAAGGAGCTGCAGTCATTTATACTGTAATATTTCCCATTGTTGTAACTTTCAGCACACTAAGATGAAGTAGCTTGATAGATTCTATACAGCATGGGCTTGTAAAACCAGATTCAGAACTTCAGAACCAGAACATGAGCACTTCAGGGACTAACCTTTGTAAGCCTGGGAACTGTGTCCAGTAACCAAACTGGGCTAAGGTGGGACTCAAACCCACAATCTTAATCAACACAAATAACCAGAAAACCAGAACAAATGAACACATTTTGCAAAAAAGTAGGCACTACAACAAAGTCGCTCACCCAGAAAACATCTGCCGTTGGAACTGCTTGTCCTCTTGAAATGAAACTGAGCTGTAGAGCCTATGACACCAGTGGAATGGGATAGAGTCCCAGTCATCCAGCCTCTAGACTAAACCAGTCTAGATGGACGTGTAAGGTCAGCGGCTGAAAATCTCCATTCCACGGGGGCCGTGGGGCTTAGGGCAGGGGTCTCTAAGACCAACATCCCATCTGGGTCACCAATTGTTACCACCCAAAGTAGGCTCTCCGCAAGGAGACGGGGGTAAGCCTCAGATCTGTCTCCCCAAGCAGAAGGAGTCTGGGGGTTTTATATGAGTTGGGGAAGCTGGGCTTAAAGGGGTGGCTATGGTTAGGGCGAGATGACACGAGTTAAGGGGTAGGCTAAAGAGGAGCACTCATAGTTCCAATTCATGCTACTTCATGCATCGCATGTTCAAAAATGGCGGCTTATACTGATCACTGGGTGTGATTTCTACTATTATAATTAGGCAAAGTTGACTTTAGCCAGGTTTTCTGCTGACTGTGCATGCCCTAGTGGCTCAAACTGGCTTTAGCAGGTGCTGCAAAGGGAGAGGAAAGAATAACTTTTCTTGTGGTGAAGGAAGCTCCCTCTGAATAAACATGAGGCAGCAGGAGCTTCAAGGAAGGAAATGCAAACTTCTGCAAACACAGAAAGAAGGGGCTGTTTCAGTGGGAAAGTAGGTTACTGGTGGCAGTTTCATAGTTCACCTGGTCTGTTGTGGGATTTTTAATACATTCTCAAGAGGTTCTGATGTGCAAGGGAAACACTGGTTAAAAAGTACCTTTATTTCCAGCCTAATTTCATAAGGCCCAAATGTAAGAATGTTGGGGTGACTTCAGGGTTATAAGTACTAACATCATCCTTTAAATGTATAAATGATATTATCAAAGTAGTCTGAAAGACTCCTTTGCACCCAAGAGTTCTAAACGCCAGTATGTCCCAATCCAGTAAGTACATAAGTTATTATTTAAAAACCATCTCATTAAGGATTTGATTATCTAGACTGCCAGGAAATGCTTGACCACATACAAACTATCACAGGGTCTGTTACCAGCAGATGTCCTTTTCAAGCACCTGTTGGAGTGAGCTCAGTCACTTGGCCCTTTAAATGGGATGGAGTTTTAATTTTCCAAAAGTAGTGAACCAGTTGGAATGTTAGAAATGCACACTTGCTGCTTATTTTCCATTCTAGCAAAACATCTCCTGAGTTGCTATGATTTCTTGATTGTGCCGTTAAGGAGAAAAGTCTACAATTGTCATTAGGATTGACAAGGAGCCTTGTTTATAGTGGTTTAATAGAAGGAGTTGATTTCACATAATCAGCCAATAATAAAAACAATGTTTTTACCAACTGAAGAGTCTGTGAAGGATTGACTTGTTGAAAACTAGAAGTGTGATTGTAAATTGAGAATATTGAAATCTCACCTAGAAAATTGTTTCACATTTTTCTCAAGTAGGGAATCTAAATTAGCATTTGACTATAATGGAATAGCTAATATGTTACACAGCTTAACGCCAAACATGCCTATGGATTTCTGTTCAGAAACTGACATAAACAAGTTGTGTTGGAATCATTACCTCAAATATATTCATCATTTCTATCTATAGTATGGTACTGAATCAGAGACTGCCTGGTTGAAGGTCACGGGTTACACATAGCTATTCAAATACTTTATTTTTGAGACAGCTGAATTACTCCCTGACCTGACTTGAGTGAGTGGGAGGATCATCTTCATCTTTTGCCTTCCTGTCCTTTCTAAAAATAGTAGGGCCTTTAACAAGGAACTATTTTAAGCAGCTCAAATTCACTTGTCTCATCAGAAGCAGCTTATTTTCGCCAGTTGCGTGTGTCAGATTTGCATGTGTGCATAGTTAGACATTGAGAAGAGGACTCCATGCTTCTCCACACTACTCATATAAGAAACATGCAAACACCAAGGCCCTGGGATTGCTAGCTGAGAGTCAGTGGGTAAACGTAAAGGAAGGGAAGACACTTTTTAGGACCGTGACTATGCTTGCGAAATCATCCATTTCAGACATTTGCACATCAGTCCTCAGCTTTTCGGATCTGTTTTCATCAAACCTGCCTGTGAGTTTACCCTAGAAACCTCAATGATCCTGCTGCTTTTAATAAATATTTATAGGAGCTACTGCCAGCCTGTGGATAAGGGAAACTAATGAGAAACTGTCGTCCAAAATCTGAACGGCAAAAACAAAACCAAGCAAACCAAAAAAATCCAAAACACCACCAAAACAGAATAATTCAAGCAATCCGTACTCACAAGAAGACGCGTAGAAAAATACCAAGATGTAACTTTGCTTTAACCGGATTTATCAGTCACATGACTGGCACGCAGTGGCTACATTGTATTTTTCTAATTTGAAAAAAAACGTGCAAATATATATTATTCTGCACAACTGGGACCAAAACATTATGAGTGTGAGAAAACACAGACTCTAAAAGCAAGATGGAATTTAAGCAGGTAAACCCTGTTCCACAGTCATGTCATTCTGCTACAGTTGTACGCAGTACTCGTGTTTGCACCTCTAAGAAATTTCCATTTTTTCGCATCAAAAAATCCAGATATGAAGCTGAAGCTGCTTTCTTCGCCAACCTGAAGCTGTCTGATTTCAACATTATTGATACCCTTGGAGTTGGAGGTTTCGGACGAGTGGAACTGGTAGGTGACTGTTCTTTAAATGATTTTGCAAGACCGTCTTTGTTTTGTTTTTTAACTCTAGATGAAGATTTCACTCTTTTTTATTCTCTCTCATCATTAATTGCTCGTTCCTCAATATCAAATACTTTCATATTGGCATGTCAGAGTTTGCAACAGTTAAAGCGGGCTGTGTTTAAATGCAGTCAGTAAACTAAAAATAAAATTAATACCAAATTACCCCTTCATATTAAATAAAAGGTAAACACATTTACTTAATGAGTCATAAAGCACTTTTTATCCAGCTGATTTTCTACAATCTTTATTTACTTCCTTAGTTCTGAGCAGTGCTGACTAACTTAATTAGGCATCCTATCTGTAATTATAATAATTTATAGGTAAATTTAACAACATGTAAAGAGAAACGGGAGGCATATATATATGTGGTATGTTTTAAGGTCCTTACCACTGCTTTTAAAAAAAAGTAAATGTTGCAGTAATTCTTTGATTCTGTACTTGCTAGCACCTATTTAGATAATAGTGCTAATGGTTCAAGTATATTATAGAGTATATTTCACACACTTTTATTATATACAGGTAAGTGTTGATGAAGATGAAAACATTTTGAACAAGTTTACACATCAAACACATTGCATGAATGTGGTGTGAACAAGATGCAAGCATACACGTGCATTTCTTTGAAAAATGAATTTAAAAACTGACAGCTTGCAACAAAAATAAGGGAAAAAATGTATTCTGGTGAGTTGCTGTATTCCAAGACTGTATGGATATAAACTCTGTTTGAAAACGCTAATTAGGTCCCACCCCTCCGCTGAATGTGGAGGAGTCCCTGATATCAGACACCAGTGCAGTGTGTTAGGAACTCTCCGAGACTGTGTATAGTACAGTAAGCACTTACTACTGCCATCAGGGGACAGGAGAAATCCCCTTCCATAAAAGTGGATTGACCCAGTGCTATTTTTGATTTTAGTCCATCTGTGCTACAGTGGGAATATCTGACTTTAGCAGGCAGAAAGATGTTATTTACTTAGCAGTAGCCAAGAAGAGTTTAGTTAGAGCCATGTGTTTCATTGAATATTGCATTATGTTTCCCTTAAAAGTGGTTAGAAATACCACAGTAATACTCCTTTTGATTTAAAAATTTATAGGGTGCCTCTGAAGATCTGAGTATTTTCAGTTAGAGAAGTAACTATCAAATAACCTAGAAATAAAACTTTTGCTTCTCTGAATGTTGCCAATTAATAAAGCATTAGATTTATTTTTCAAGAACATTGGTGTTGTAACAGGTTTTAATTGTTTTATGGCTAATGAAGATTTATTAAGAGCCTAATCCATAGAAAACTGCCCTGCAGATGTGGGGACATATAAGCAGATCAAAGAGTAGACCCCTGGCTATGAGTTTATTGTCGGGTGATAAATAGGTAAATAAATATTTATATCATTGTATGTGTGTAAGCCCCTCTCTGAAATAAACAGTATAAAGGACAGGATTCCCTAGAGATTGACTTGGAAACTATTATTCATAGTTCCATAAATATTATTTTTAAAGACTATGCACAATAAAATCACTGTTTCAGGTGACAAAAAAAAAAAAAATCAACATTCCAAACTTTGTGGACTCCTAGAGCTCTGAGAGCTTGAAGTTGGGAACCTTAAGCTACCAGTGAGCTCTTTTATGAAATATTTGAATTTATTTGGGATTTTTGAAACATCAAAAATAGTTCACAGACAATGAAACTGTATTTGGGGGCCTCTAGGGCCTGGGAGACTTCAAGCTGAACAATTAAATGCCAAGCTGACAGTGGAAAACTTCTAGAAAGTTCTCTCAAAAATGTTTGAGGAGGTATAAACAACAACAAAATTAGGGAAGGGTCAATGCGGGCAAAGAAAACGTAATACTTTTAAGAAAGAAAAATTGTACAAGTAACATGTGTGTGCTTTATGTACCTATATGTGTGTTTGAGTACACACACATTTATATATACTCTCAATCCCAGGAGGGATACCAGGTAGTTCAGACTGTATTTTACTCTTGTACGCAGATAGTTAGAGACTTAAAAACATATCTCCAAGAACAAATTTATGTTAGAAATAAAGTCCAGTTTTCAAAAAGTTTAGATGTATTGGAGAATGAAAAATTCAAAACAGTTCATTCGTCAGGTAAATCAGTGCACTAGGAGAACTGTCACATGTCCTTCAGCATACGTCATCTTGTGCAATCTCACATTTCCCCAAACACACCTTGGGCTCATAATCAGAACACCCTGATTGTGGTTACCACCCAGTGTAGAGTAGCTGTCTCCATGATCACTAATACCCTAGAAGCCATTGCCGCGTGTTAGTTCAAATCCCAGCTCCCACCACTTAATAACTGACTGATTTTATTAATTACTGGGTATGAGAAATAGTCTTTCCATGATTGTTCATCTTTTACATGCATTTGATGATGCTAGAAATGGGAGTTTTCCCTCAACACTCTGTCTGTTATCACACATACTGAAGTCATGGCCCGTAATGAATCACCAGGGAGACAGCACTGACTCCTCAGGAGGTGATATGGTACCTTCAGAGTGGTACGTATACCATTCATAATTAGGAAGAGAATTTGGGCAGAGCCCAGTTTTGCTGTGAGTACAGAAATTTTCTTCTCACTCCCTTTGAGATGAAAGTGATGCACACAAGATAATTTTATGGTATTAGAGCATACTGTTTTTGAGCAATATGACTTTCATATGGATTTATTTCACATAGGTTTACATAGTGCTGAACATGTTAAGGTCAAGTATGTAATACTTATTCTTCACACTACTGATCCTTAGTACATTTTGGTCAGCAGTAACACTGATCAAGTAGGTGATATTACAAAAACATAGATAGAAGTTGTGCTTTAATATAATAAGAGTGTTTTATTTCCCCAGGCTTAAGATCATAAGATTATAAACTCTCCAGTGGGATATGAAGAATTGAGTTTACATTTTTGAAACCCATTTCTTGTTAACAGCTAAGAATTTAGTTTTCACCACTGTTCAAAATATAGATTGTTTGTGTGAATTTGTATAGTGATATACCCCTCAAAGATTTCTTAGCATTTCTTAATATTTATCCTTTATGTCAATTTAGATGAATCTTGATACAGGAGTATTTTCAGGCAGGAGAATTTCTAAGTAGTTTATTGCCATTTTTGAAATGAGAACATAATGTTGGCACATAATAAAAACATAAATATTTATGGAAGGATGAGTACAGAAGCTTGGAGTAAAAATGTTATTTGTGTGAGAACTCTGCTTGTAAGCTATCCAGTCTATTTCATAAATACTCTTAGCAAAAGTACTTGGCTTTCTTTTATGTATGGCTTAGTCGTTAAAGCTCTAAGCACTGCCATACAATATCTAGGTAATTCTAATAAGTTACAGGTAATGACTGTAAAATATGGAGACTGATTTTACAGATCACAAGTGAAAATAAGACCCTTTACTTTATGGTCATAGTACTAATTTGCTCTGCTTTTGCACTGGTCAGCGAGTTGTGGGTTTTTTTTTGTTTTTTTGTTTTTTTGTTTTTTTCCAGAATAGAATTACACAAATCAAAGACAAACTTCCATTTAACCTGGAAATGCTATGTGGTGGCTACCTAAAATATTAGATATTTTATTCAGCAATTTGAGTGCCTCCTCTACCAGGGATGAAACACAGGAACAAAGATACTGAAAAGCCTTTTTTCTTGGATTATATTATTTCTACCATAGTTACTATGTATCTATGTAGTAATCTCTCTGCAGGGAAATACAAAGTTTAACAGAAAACAATCCTGCCTCTAGGGACCCACAGTCTACTGGCAGAGACAATCATATAAACTAATAAGTAAACCCATAAGCAACGTGTGACCAGCTCATACTCCGTGTGGGAGGAGGGCAACATTTGGAGGAGGTGGCATTTCTAAGGCACAGGGAGGGTAGGAAGACATCGACGTAAATAACCTGAAGCATTATGGTACATAGTGGTGAAAATGAAACTACTGTGAAAACAAAAGTTTATTAAAATTAACTGAAATAACCATACCTTTTATGTGAATGCTGCTTTATAATCTTCAAATTGCTTTCACATACAGTATATAACTTTGTCCCTATCACTGTCCTGAGAGGCGAATACAGGGTATGATACACTTCTTACAAGAAATAAGTTAAAACGTTTACAAGAGGCTTAAGTCCACTTAGTCATTGAAAGAGCTGTCGTTATTGCTCAGAACTACTGAATTTTAACTAAAAGCCTTTTGCTATTCTCACTATTCTAAACATATTTAGATCCTTGCCACCATCATGACCACTAACCACCACGAAATCAAAGAAAATGTTCCTGTATTGTCACATATACCCTGTTGCTTAAAAAAATTTTTCTTCAAGTAAAAAAACTGAATTAGAAATCTAGAGTAGATGGAGTGCTATGATTACGCCCTATTCACCTCTGCCTCTGTCAAACCCTCACACACACACCCGTTCTGTAAATCTCTTACTGTTCCTACTTTAGCAACAAAATATCTGTGGAGAAAAAAGAAAAGATCAGACAGTATAACATGGTAGCTAAACCCTGGAGCTCTGGAATTAGACTTTCTGGATTCAGATCTTACCAGCTGTGTACACTTAGTCATTTACCTAAACTTTCAGAGCCTCAGTTTCCCCATCTCTAAAAGGAGGAAACTAGTAAGATGTACCTACAAGGTTGCATGGATTAAAGGAGCTAAAGCACCCAAAACATGTAGTAGATCAATATTATGTTGTTAGTGTTGTTATAATCATCATTATTAAAAATATGCTAACTTTATTTATCATTTCTGGCTGTACCCATAGTAAAGGAAGGGAATGGATAGTTTCACTCTTTTTTTTCCTCCCATTGCTTGACCAAACCTGAGAGTACAAGCATTTCTCCTTTATAGAAAGGAGCTCGAGGTCTTCAAATGACCTTTAGTGATACCTTCTATTAAATTCCTCCCAAACCACTAAAGCTCCTTACTTTCTGATCGATCATGAGTGGAGATGGAAACAGTTTTCAATCTTCCTAGTGCTGAACCTTTGTGCACCTGAAGTACTCTGCTCTTATGTATCCATTTCTCTTCTAAATTGTATAGCCTTACCACCTAACCTCTCAACAGGAAATTGTTTTCGGTGCAGACTGCTGAATCATATCCAGTTTCTCCACTGCCCTCTTAAATCATGGCACCCCAATTGGGCATAAGAAGGGCTTGGCTCTTGCCAAGTGGAGTGCAAAGGTTACCTCTCATTCCTTCAGCACTGCAACCCAGTTTATAAATCCCGTGATATGATTGTCCAGGAGGGGGCAATGTGTAACAGGGTCTGCTTGCTGCACACCAAGGCACCCAAACCACCCTCAAGGCATTTCTCCCAGCTGTTCCTCTCTGTGCAAAACAGGCAAGCAGGCTTGGAGGGCTATGCAAACCAACTGGAAAAAAATAAAACCTTAGAGACGAAGTGATGAATAAGCAAGAAATTAGGTGATGAACTCAAGTGCTCAGTCAGCAGAGTTTTGTCTCACAATTATGCAAGGCGAGCAGGTAGTTTGACTGAAAGGGAAACCCCATGTAAGACGAAAACATTTCGGTGCTCCCTACTGCCCAGACACAGGGCAATGAAATAGGATAGCTGGTTGGATCGCTGGGCAGTATTGCTGGTTGTGCCCATGGTGATTTATGCCACAGAAGATGCCTGGGGAAACCCTGTTGCCCTGAGTCCTGGTATCCACTGTAAACAAAGTGAATATGGATTTAACACTGGTTTAAAACTCAAAGATTGTCTCATTTTAACACAACCTTTTCTCTAGGTGTACTCTACTTGGGAATTTATTATATATATAATTATGTTATTCAAAAGAATAAAAACTGACACAAGTGATCAACTGTGTTAAAAACTATTGGTTCCTAAGAAAATAAGGTATTCAGATAGCTAACACTGATAGTCATTTAATAAAAGAAATGAAAATCCAATCAACAAATACTAATTGAGCATCAGTAGGTACAGTCCCAACGTACTACAACTCCTAAGGTATCTGACCACCAGACACAAATTGCAGGTAGTAAATCTAGCTCTACTTTGATATGCAAATAAAGCAAGGTAAACAATAATTCATCTCATCACTGTAGAATATATTTTCTTTTGTGCATTGATAATTGTAATACAGTTTAAACTAGTTGAATGGCAACAAAGAAGAGTTACTTTATTAAACATTTTGTGAAGATATAGGGATGTTAGTTACTAGCTAGCAATTGAAATTCATATTTGTCATTAAAAATATTTGAAGATAGTAAGCTACATAAAGTAAAATGTTAACAATTTCTTCAAATCTGCATGCGATTCTAGAGAGAATCTAGAAGTTGCTAGAGGAGTCTTTCCCAGGAGTTAAGATATTTGGTGATACAATAGTCTATCCAAAAGTAAACACTTTGGTCACATTTGCCTTTTTGTTTTCTATGACATAAATTTGATTTTTTTTTTACCCAGTGAATTTATGGATACATCATATTCAGCAAAATTTACCTATTTTATGCAGGAAATGGAAGTATCAGCTGTGATTCCTGCTCTCTAGGAATTCCTGCCTTCTGAGTAAGAAGATAGGATTAACATATGAAAAATAACTAACAAAATCCTTTAGTATTGTATTAAATTCTAAATTATGCAGAAGGGTTCTTGGTATTTCAGAAAGAGAGACATCTTTTGGAGCTGATTTGGAGGAGAGAAAGCCCCACGAGGACATGGAACTGAAGCCAGGGTAGAAGAATAGGTTGAGATTTAAATGAACCGACGGGGAAAGGCCATTCCAGGCAAAAGTTACAACAGAAGGCCATGTGTTTTCACAGAGCACCAAAGGGACTGGCTTGAGTAGAGTAGAAATACCTACAACAGATCAGTGACTCTAACTGTATTTTATACTTAAAAGGAGATTAGATTTGTAATAAGAAAGAAGTGACTGGGCATTAGATCAAGCGATGAAAGTGTAAAAATACAGATTGAACTCTGAAGCCTCCATCCCTGAAATATATATAAGCTGACAAGATAGGCTATTTTTAGGTGGCACTGCTCCCAGAAATAAACAACATAATTTCTCTCCTGAATAAGGCACTTTATTTTGTGCCAAGATAGAGTCTACATCCCTGAAAAGTTTATGTAAGCAGTTTCAAAGAGGGATCCCTTCCGTGAGAAGGAAACAGTACCTTTGTGTATCTAAGTGGAGTAAAAAAATAACCAAATCCTTTTAAATAAAATGAAAGTAGCTTATCTTGCTTTCTGGAAAATAAAATAAAACAGGTAATTCTGTATACTTCAGCCTAGCTCATCAGCTGTAGGCATTTAATTTCTTGCTAATTCATACTCTGTTCATTATTTTAATATTTCCCATCACCATTGACATATATAAATTCCTTCTATTAGTTTGACCATTGAGCTAATTGAGGTCAGGGGCTTGTGTGGGTTAGGTGGCCTTTTTAAGTTAAAGAGTGAGGAGATCATCATTACCCAAAAGGAGTTCAAACAAATAAGTTAAACCAGTGAGAGCCCCTGTATGGTTAGGGCTATGACCTCTGATTCCACACCCACTTGAACAAAGCAGTTTCAGTGTTTAACATGAGTTTTCATTTGGGTCAGGGTAAGCAAAAAAAAGTAAATACTTGTGCAACTGGCATAACTACACTTGAAGTATTTTTGTATTATGTACAAAATCTTGTAAAAATGTTCAAATATGAAATAGAAGGAAGAAATTATCTTTTTAATATCAGAAAAGCATTATTAGAATGAAATTTGACTAAAGCATATACTAACATGAAGATCTGATTATAAGCCATTTAATTAGAAACCTTACAGTATGTAACAGTTAACAAAAACCTATAAAGTCTTTTCTGTCTTAATAGATACCTCAAAATTTAACTAGACTGAAAACCTTTCATGAGTTAATCTGGTGTTATGTCAGAAAGCAAATTAAATTGTGGAATATGTAATTCTGTTTCACTTCAACTCATTTTAAACCTTCTCAGAGTCAATAAATGCAAGAACTTGAACTGTCAACTTATTATACTCAACTTTATCCATGTGAAAGAAATTTTAAGTATGTTTTAAGTATTAGAATAAGTTGAATCATGTGAAATAGCCATGTTATTGCTTTATAAATCTGAAAGCAAGTTTTCAAAACCGATGCATGTAGTATTTATGTAGGTTGAGATTATGCATAGAAATCAAAGTCTTGAGTAGGGCAAAGAATATATTTGATTACTTGATAAAGACAAATAATTTAAAGTTTACCCAAGGTAATAAAATCATATAAATATCAAGATTCTAATCACTAAAAAAATGGAAACGCTTTATTTAATACAAGTACTGTAGGAAAGAAAAGTAAGTTATATTTCAGCCATCTTGAATTAAAGAGTTCAATGTAGGTAACCTTTTGTATTGAAATGAATCAATGCTAATTCCTCACTAAGGGAAATCACAAGTGTTCTTTGACTTGGAAGTGCACTTATCAAATAGTCCAACCTTTTATTCATGGTATAATTAAAAATAGACCAGTATGGTGTTCATTTTCTCACTTTCCTTCAAACTGAAATTAAATTTCTTTTTTTTAAAAAATTGAACTAAAACTATCTCCTCTATAAAAATAGTTTTACTTGTCTTTCTATCAGGTTGAATTTAATAATATAGGTATTTGCTCATATTTCTTGTTACTAGATATAGAACTGAATTTTAAGTCTAAAGGCAAGTTTACAGAGAAAATGGGGTGACTGGCATTTTTGATGAGGAGTTAAGGTGAACATGGGAAGGAAAACAAGGATGGAAAGAATAATTACCTATCACTTGTGCAAATGGCACATGGAGTAAAATGAAGCACAGATGAAAGCAAATTAAAATAAGCTACTTGTCTAAGTTCTAATATATGGTATACCTGACCATATATGTAAATATAAAATATCTTAATTGTTATCTGTGGGAAAAAAAAAGGCTTTTTCACAGAAAGTCTTTACCATAAAATTGAGTGACCCATACAACAGTGCCATGCCTCCACACCTCATGGCTGAAAAGTTTTCCAACTTTGACATCTCTGTCAAACTCAAAATCCATCCTGTGAGTTCTCTGTATTATTCAGACGTGTCACTCAGGCTGTGGCAAGTTCCTTTTGCTCTTCTCCCTTGTGTAATACGTGGAACAAAATAGATGCTGTGTTTCATTCTTAAATTTTAGACACTGACTAAGGAAAAATATTTCATATGGTGTTACTGTGTAGTGAGGAGAGAAAGATAAGGGATAAAATTGTGAACAACTAATTTAAACAGCAGATGGAAAACAGATAGGAGCTTTTCTGTGAAGATTATAGTTAGTGTTTGCCTATAACTTTTAACAGTAATACACAAAGAAAAGTAATTTTAAGGATGGTGGCTTTTCAGTTGGTTATGGTATCTTAAGGACTGGCAGCATTGATCTCTTTAGATGGAAATAAAGAGCTTATTGTGAGTCAAGCATAGGTTAATAATAGAATTAGCTTTTTGTTGTTGTCGTTAAGAAATGTTGTGAAATGCAATGCAATACTAATTGGTAGAATAGAAGCTTTTTGTACACTTAAAAGATTGAAATTCCTTTCATGAATGAAGTCAGTTCCTCCTGAACATGTGGGCACTTTAGAGGCCATGTTCAAAAACTTGATTAAAAATGATAAAATTGCTTTTTCTTTCTTTGTGAAAGTACAATTTCCTCAAATTCAGACGTATTTTCCTATTCCTTATATTTCATTTTTCATCCAATTGTGGGAACAACTAATTCTAAAACTAATTTTAAAACAGATTTAACTATTAATTGTAACAGTAAAAAAAAACATTTACAAGCATCCATTCTAATTAGAATTCCTACGTGTTTTGAAAGTCAGCGTAGGAATGATGATATAATTCTTATGTAGTGCTTTTAAATTTTCAAAGTATTTTCACATGCACTATCTGGTTTGAGTCTTATAGCTGTGTCTAAATATCTGTTACACTAAATATTTTTGTTTTCTACATGTATAATTGTAAATCTAGTTCTGTAAAGGCTAAATATCCACTTACTGAATGTGCAGCAACTTGATACATTTTTTTTTCTTTAATTTTATGACCATATGTGTGGCTACTTTTCACCCTGCTTCAGCTTTGTTACTGTACTCAACTGCTGCAGAACAGA
Source organism: Choloepus didactylus (assembly GCF_015220235.1). Taxonomy (NCBI): domain Eukaryota; kingdom Metazoa; phylum Chordata; class Mammalia; order Pilosa; family Megalonychidae; genus Choloepus; species Choloepus didactylus. The sequence continues at coordinate 48,896,165 of NC_051321.1, forward strand.
ACATTTAAGTTGTTTCCTAAACATGGAATCTGAGGCCAGGACCTGAAAGGGTTATAAAGTATTGCCTTAACAGTAGAGGGATATTGGAAAAGATGAGGACAAAGCAAACCAGGGCTTATGCATTTACAGAGTTGAAAGATTTGTTTATTGGTTTACTTGGTTAAAGTTTTATTGTGGGCCAGTTGCCTATTTTAGTGCACCTGGTTAAGAACTGATTGTAATCTGAGTGGAGAGAAGCCCATTCTGATAGTTTGGCACAGTTAAATGATAGGATAAGACACTCATACACTGTCAATCTAGGGTTTTCTTTTTTTTTTTTTTTTTTTTAATTTATAGAACTTTTCACTATAGAACTTGTTGTGGATTCCCTAAATTACCTCAGCTCATATTAAATGTGAGTAGGTCTCTTAAACCTTAAATCACAAACTGTTGCCAAATTGTTTCTGAATAAAGCTATTTCCTCCCCCCCTACAGTGAACTCAAATAAAGAAAATGATTTTATACTGTACAACATAATACATATTGCTTGAAAAAATTGGGTGCTATTTTCTTTAGAGAAAATATTTGCCATTCCTTTTTTTTGCTACTGTCCAAATATAAAAGTTGATTCAGAAGACTTGCCTACATTCCTGTATGCCTTGGATCCTGTTTTAATGCCCTGCCTGGGAAAACTCCTGCTAGTTTTATTTGATGCATATACTTTAAAAGTTAGTAACAGAATTTAGCAGATAAGAAAGTGATCCTCTACAGATGTTGAGGTTGAGAGAAAAGAGAAAATAAAATCACCATCTGTAAACACAAGGTCACTTTTCCAGGGGGAAGCATCAAGATTTCCTTAAGCTACTTTTCCTTACTTGCACTGCTTCATCTCCACCTCCCCCCGCCTTTTTTTTTTATTAAATTCAGTTTTATTGAAATACATTCACACACCATACAATCATCCATGATATACAATCCACTGTCCACAATATGATAACATAATTACGCGTTCATCACCACAATCTATCTCTGAACATTTTCCTTACATCAGAAAGAACCAGAACAAGAATAAAAAATAAAAGTGAAAAAAGAACACCCAAATCATCCCCCCTTCCCAACCCATTTGTCCTTTAGTTTTTATCCCCATTTTTCTACTCATCCATACACTAGATAAAGGGGGTGTGATCCACAAGGTCTTCACAATCACACTGTCACCCCTTGTAATCTACATTATTATATAATTGTCTTCAGGAGTCCAGACTGCTGGGTTGGAGTTTGGTAGTTTCAAGTATTTACTTCTAGCTATTCCAATACATTAAAACCTAAGAGGTGTTATCTATATAGTGCATAAGAATGTCCACCAGAGTGACCTCTCGACTCCATTTGAAATCTCTCAGCCACTGAAACTATTTCGTCTCATTTTGCATCCCCCTTTTGGTCAAGAAGATACTCTCAGTCCCACGATGCCGGGTCCACATTCATCCCCAGGAGTCATATTCTGCATTGCCAGGGAGATTTACACCCCTGGGAGTCAGGTCCCACGTAGGGGGGAGGGCAGCGAGTCCACCTATCGAGATGGCTCAGTTAGATAAAGAGAGGTCCACATCTGAGCAACAAAGAGGTACTCAGGGGGAGACTCTTAGGCACAATTACATGCAAGTTTAGACTCTCCTTTGTGGTAACGAGCTTCATAAGGGCAAGTCCCAGGCTTGAGATCCCCACTCCCTTTTGACTCAAGCTATTTCCAATGTTTTGAATAAATTGAATAATATTTTGAATAAATCCTTTAGGCCTGTAGAGAGCATTAAACTAAGAATCACACAAAGATAAAAGCAGCTATTATTTATTGAATGTGTACTCTGTTCTAGACACTTTGATATATAGACCCTTTTATTTAATCTTCACAGGTATCCTACGAGGATAATCCCCATATTACAGATGAGGAAATGGGGACAGAGAGAGTTGAGTAACCTGTCCAAGATCACAAACCAATAAAATGGATGAGATTTAAAGAAAGGCAGTCAAATTGTTTAGAGCTCACACTCTCAACCAGTGCATTAGCCTGTACACCTCGTGGTAGGGCAGCTTGCAAAGGAAGACAAACCGGCCAAGCATGCGTCCCCAACCAGGCAGAGACTGTGTTCTGTGGACACAAAGGGAGGAATGGGCAACAGAAGAGGGAAAGCATGCACTGGAAGGGCGGAAGTCTCTCCTTTCCACACACAACAAGATTTCACGGCTCTACCTGCTAGAAATTAATCAAAATTATTCTTAAAATTTTTTCACAACTAGAGAGGCCTCATAAAAGGGAGACATGCTAATTGTACAAAAGTTAAGTAATTCAAAAAGTTAAAAGAAGTAAACATCAACTAAAAATCTTCATACTAAGGGAAAATCATTAATGTTTCAGTGAGCACCTTTCTAGTCATCTCTTCATAATTTATCTTACAGAGAGATAAACAGTCACAAACAAATGTACTACTTAGGGGATCATAAAATGTGTGCTGTCTTGTAACTTGTAGTTTTTGTTCATATATATGTATTGGTTAGTTTTTCACAATGTTAAATTCAAAGTCATCATTACAGCTGCATTGCATGGATGTACCATAATTTCTTTTTCCAAGCTCCTTCTGATGGACACTTAGATTGTTCCAGATTTTGCCATTATAAATAAAATTGGGGTGAACATCTTTGAATGATTTTTGTTGAAACCAGTGGCCCTCGGGCACTGTGACGTCTCATTAGGAACCTGGGGCCATATGAATCTTCCAGCATTCCAGTTTAAAATGGAAGTGGAGATTCCGACTAAGGCCTATGCTCCAAGGGATTAGTGAGGCCTTATAAAGTACAAAGAAGGAAAGTGGTTCCAAACCATAGGACCGCCTCCACCCAATCAAAGTAAAGACAAAGCAGAAAGCCTCAGCAGGTTGACTGTGTGGCTCTGTATGCCTTTTGTAATTAATACTTACTCAGTTGGTAACTAATAAGGCTGACTCCCCAGATCTCTGTAGCTTTTACCTACCTCTCATTGGCAGCCTCCGTCTGCCACCTACCAACCATCCTCATCTCCCCAGTCTCCTCAGCCCACCCTCAGTTTCTTCTTGCAGGATTCAAGCACTCAGGTGTCTCAAATCACTGATCATACCTGGAGGTCTCTGCTAATGCCTAGGAAAATGGCAGTGGGACTATGGTTGGTCTCCAAAACCACAAGGCTTAAAGTTAATAAACACATGGCTCTGCTTTTCTTATGGAGTTAACCAATTTCATTAAATACCGATCTGTAAAGCATAGGTGCTAATTTGCTTCATATACAAACGAAGGGAAACAGCATTTACTGGAAATTGCTTGGGTCAGGCAGATCTGAGCATGAACCTAGTTCTGCCACCTGATAGCTCTGTGGCCTTGCGGAAGATACAAACTTTCCTGGTAAACCTCACTTTGTTCCTCTGAAAAATGGGCTTACTAATAGTGCTCAAAGGGTTGACACAAAGATTAAAGCTGAGAACTCATTTACTACATTGCTCCTGATACCTAATATGAACTCTACGAATATTAGCTGTTGTTGTTTGATGATGAAGCCTTTGTAAAAAGGAAAAAATAAAGGGGGTTGCTGTCAAGAGTTTGGACTAAATTAGATTATGTGGAAGTGCTCAGCACACTTAAGCATTTAATAAATTAAATGCATCCCATTTCTCTCTGACCTCCCCTTGATGTCTTCGTTTATTTCCCTGCATAGATTCTTCATAATTTAAAGTTCAAAACTATTAAAGAAATAGACGAAGTAGATAAATGTTTTCACATACTAACCTGGCTATAGTGAAATAAATAAAACAACCAATTGTAGGTATAACTGGGATAAACTGGCTAGGGAAATAAAAATGTAAATGCACTTAGAACCATAGAATCTTTTCATCCAATGGAAACTAAAGAGTTACAGTGGCTAAGAAAATGGGGTCTAAAGAATGGTCATAGTCTCAAAAGCTTATGGACCCCAAGATCTAATTGGTGGCCAAGTAGGAATTATTTCTGAGATGACTTTATTGATCTAGTAGGCTGTCTGGTCAGGGATATCACCTCTCGGTCATTCAAGGAACAGGCAAAGTTGTAAAAAATGAAAACTGAAAATTAAGGACTGAATCAAATGGATAGTTGACCATCTATATAACCTGTGCAGGGTTGGCACGTAGAAACCTTTTCTTCCCTCTCATCCATAATTAAGGACACTTTTGGAAAGAGAAGAAGAGCATTTAGTACATGTTTCCCATTGTAGTTTCCCTTGTTTTTCTCAAGTGAAGCTGTGGTACACTATGGACAGTGAGACGCCAACTATATTGTGGTTTGGCCAATGATAAATCTCATGGTTTATTTCATTCATTTAGTCTACAAATATTTAATGAGTACTTACTCTATATAAGGCACAGTACACACAAAAATTCCCTGATTTCAGGAAGCTCCCAGACTAGTGACAGAGACAGATGCTAAACAAGAGACAGATAATCAACCAGAAAATATTTAGTGTGTTTAGCTGCTGATAAGGGAAGAATGGAGTGGTTTCTCTTGAAGGCTCTCTAGTTAACAAACATTTGATGAGAGACCTTAAGGAACTGAGGGGGTAAGCCCAGAGACTGTCTGTGAGAGAACGTGCAGGCAGAGAAGAGTAAATGCAGACGGCCTGAGGCAGGAGTCTGTGGCATGCTCAAGGAGCAACAAGGTAGCCAGTGTGACCCGAGCCAAGGGGAAAAGGGGAGACAGGATGACGGAGGACTGCACAGGCCTTTGGGATGTCTTTGTCTTTACCGTGAGTGACATGAGGAGCCAGCAGATAGTTCAGAGTAGAAGTGTAAAATGATGTGACTTCGTTTTAAAAGCAGCATTTGACCTGCAGAGACTGCTGGGTGGGGTAAGAATACAAGCAGTGAGGCCATCACTGAATGCCCATTCTGTGCCACACTCTCATTTAAGACACCCTAGAAATAACCCAAGAGACTTGAGTGACCAAGTGGAGTCAGGCTCCAGACCCAAACCCTGTGATTCTAAAGACCAAGTTCTTTATTCCCACTCTGTGTCCAAATGAAGTACGTATGTTACCACAAAAGACAATTTTAACATTAGTTGTATTAACTACATAAGAGTCCTCAGTGGTTTAATTGGGTAAGATTCTGATGAGGGAATATGATTTTATTTCTTCTCTGAACTTTAATACTCTGATAGCTCATTTTTCATGCAGTCTTTCCTATCCGTCCAGATTTCTTTAAGAAGTGGGTTTTCACATTTTGTGTTTCATTATGGACTACAACTGTATTCGTTTGTATCACACTAATCCGTCATCTTAAAGATGACACATACAGAGTAGTGGGCCTTCGGCAGTTAAACGCTTTCTCCAATATCTAATCTCCCCTCTAACGTGTCATCCAGATTCACAAATGGCTGGCAGCAAACTGAGACTCATTTATTTGAAGTATCCTCATGTTCATTCCTCAGGAACTTGCCACCTTAATGTCCTCTCAGATAAAATTCCATCTTTTGTATATGCGTGCATGAACAAGATACTTAAGAACTTCAGTGTCCCAGCAGATGAAGCCGTAAATAATTCACAACTAAGGGGCAGCTATATTTCGGCTGAAAAGCGGGAATCCTTGCCATGTCATTTCCCCAGGCTTTCATTAGTTCCAAATAATGCAGATTGTTTGGTATTGTCTTGAGGTTCCTACTGCTAGAGAGCACTAGATGATAACTCCTTGATATTGCTATTAAGTGATTAGCCCCAGTATCTCTTTTGTCCTACGTGTCACCTTGTGGAAATTTCTTGTAAAACAGTAAAAACAAAACTGCGGGACCCCCCGAGGAATATCGTCCATAGAATCCAAGCCCCTTCCAGAGCCAGTGGGAGCCATGAGGGTCTGCAACAGAGGCCTGGCTATATTGGGGATATTAAGCTCAGCTTAGGTCTCCCCAATTAGTATAACAACAGAGAAAGGTTTCAGATCAGAGGGGATTAAAGTCACCCTGCAGGTTGGAGAAAAAGTTGTTTTGTTTTTTTGTTTTGTTGTTTAAGTAACAAGATGTTTTTCAAGAGGAAAATTAAGAGAGGAAAGATTAGGAGATAAAAGAGCAGAGATAATGTTACATACATCTGCACTCTCAGCAGAGATAAGTCTCTGTCACTAAACTTCATGTGAACTTAATAACCCTAGAAATTTTCATGGACCAGGACTAAAGAGAATCACCATAAAGACCCATGTGATCTCACCTTTGCCACACTCACCTGAAGAACAACTGGAGGAAAATTAGCTTGTAGTTTTACTTTTTGATTAAAGGAGGAAAACTATAAACTATACTCAAACACTTAACAAAATGAAACGAAATAATACAGTCAGACTCAACTACATTCTTCCTCTTCTAATCCAATGCACAAAATTAATTTGAAATCCAGGTAAAATTCATGTGATCCAGTGGAAAGAGACTGGACTACCATTTGAGCCCTGGATTTTAAACCCAGCAAGGGTGGTGGTTGAGGTGTCATTTACCTGTTTATTTAGGGAGACTGCACTCTGTTAACTCTATGGGATTTTTCTCATTTACTCTCCTCTGACTTTCCTTAAGGTCCAGTTGAAAAGTGAAGAATCCAAAACATTTGCAATGAAGATTCTCAAGAAACGCCACATTGTGGACACCAGACAGCAGGAGCATATCCGCTCGGAGAAGCAGATCATGCAGGGTGCTCATTCCGACTTCATAGTGAGGTAGAAGTCCTGCCCTGGGAGCTGACGGCCACAACTCTTAAGTGGCAGGTCAACCCCAAGACCCTCTGCGAGCATGCTCGCCTTTACACGTTCATTCACGCAGAGAAACTTATTTTTTTAAATCTGATTTTTAAAAAGTTATGTTTGGTTGAAAAAAGAAAACTAAAGTTTTAATTCCATTCATTTTTTTTCCCCAAAGAGAATCAGATTCTTTTGAAAAGAGTGGGTTTTTCCCCAAAGGATACATCAAATTTTTCTAACATTGCATTTTTATTTTCTCTGTTATCCCAAATCACTACATAAACCTCTGAGGCTTAGAAAACAAAATATCAAAATCAAGCAATTTTGCCCTTTAATTATTTGAATACTTTTTGAAAATTAAAAAAAAAATAGAAGTTGATTCCACCTGAATATTTTGAGAGCACTGATAAGAAGATAATAGGGAATTGTCATATGCATAAGCAGCTTTTCTAACTGATTTGCCAGTGGTACTTGCTGAAAACAGGCTACATATAATATGAATTTAAATGAACACAAATTTCATACATGTCTATGTTTGTAAAGTGTAATCTACTTGCATGTTTATGACCACTAAATATTGCCCAGGAGTCCATGCTCCATACAGCAGCCAAATTGGAATGGAAAGAAATCTAAGAAGTCTTCTTTGTCCATAATCATTTGGGCTAATCTATTTAAGGGAGAGAAAAGCTCCTACAGTGGGCAAGTTTTACTCATAAGCCATTGGCTGCCTTTCCTATTTGTGAACTGTTATCCCTCTCATTCTTCAAATAAAATTTCAAGCTTGGTGAATCTAAATAAAACAAAACAAAATACTAATCTGAGCACTCAAACATTTATATGCTTTCAAAGATAGTGTTTATAACCTTTGTTTTCTTGTTTGCAATTCACAGACTATACAGAACATTCAAGGACAGCAAATATTTGTACATGTTGATGGAAGCTTGCTTAGGTGGAGAGCTCTGGACCATTCTCAGGGATAGGTAGGAGAGCTAAGAAATTTCTGTCATGTCTCTAAAGTCAATTATTATAAAGTATAAAAGTTCATATTTACATTTTGCGTATATATGTTTATATACACACCAAAATGTCGAGTAACCAGGGGGCACAATCCACTACTCACATAGGATTTAACTGTATATGTGAAACTCAGCCTGCCAGTAATGACACAGGTTTGTCTGCTGTAAAAATGATTCCTAGCAAGGTATATACCCAGGCCTTAGTCAAGCATGAATATTAGGTTCAAACAACCATATACCTGGAATTCAATTTGTTGCTTTTACATGAAGAGAATTCTAATTATTTGATAGTTATGATCTGGATTAACTATCGGTTTAATCATTCCACTCAGTTTAATTTACATTGCTCTTCCATTTCAGAAATAACAGTTTCCAGCCATCCCTTTCAGCCCTTAGCTGGTCTTAGGAAAAAATGAATCCACTCATCGGCAATAATTCATGTAAATAATATGATTTAGATTTACCTCTTTTTCCCTTTCAGGGCAAGTAACTTTGGCCTAGATAATGGTTGTTTCTTTTAATTATGTAAAATTCATTTTGTCTTAATTTTCTATCTCATGTTTATATAACTACTGAACTATATATTTTTAAAAAATTATCTTATAAAATGTCCCAGATGATTATTACCAACCCTCAGTGTTCACATTTTCTAAAAACACAGACCATGATTTAATTATCCTGTATACACTGATCATTCAAAAGTCATCTTTGTTCCTCTAAACATTCATCTTTAGACATCTCTATATTTCTTATTTATGCCAGTGCCACCTCAGCCTTTCAAAACTGGGTTATATCTTTCTGAAATGTAGCTCTAGGTAGCCCTGATGTTTCCAGAAAGCCATGTTATTTCTGACAACTTGTTACTTTGTAGATATCTCAGAATGAAACAAGTAGCCCCTTTATATGCTATTGATATAAGTTCTTATTCCTAATGTTCTTATTTTACCTTCATATCTTTGTGCAGCATGACCTTTCATGTTTTTTTATTCCCATTGCCTTACTTATATATGTCAAATGGATTTATTACCATATTATATCCTATTACATTAATGTTGTTTTCATTTCTACATTTTAAGATAATTAGGCATACAAGGGAGTACCTCATGTTAGCATTAGGAGACAGGCTTAATATCTGTACTAAGCTATTGTATCATAGCATGCTATTATATTTAATTACTGTTAGTATTTGAGTACAGATTATAAGCCAGACATTGTTGATAGAGGCTGGGGATACAATGATAAACAAAACACACATGTTCCCATTTCCCAGAATTTACAGGCTGTTGAACTAAGATAGATTATGATCTGTGAGTTGACATCTGCTCTATCCTACCATGGTTCTACTGTATTATTTTTGAACCTGACCATTCATTCTACTGATTTCTTTGGAAATTCTCTCTTGTATTTTTCTAATTAGAACTGGAGGAGATTTATAGGTGGAAATAAACAGGAAAGCAATTTAAACACACACGCACACATATGTGCACAGACACACAGAGGACCAGCTCTATCCTTGTAGCTTCTGTAAACTTCTATTGACTTCTCTAACCAGTACAACCATAAGAGTAGTAGTAATGATGATAATCATAAAATCCAATCTAAAGTCTACTCCCGAGGCAGCAGATGTGAAGAGACATCAATTTTTGACTTTTTTGAAAGAAAATATTATTTCATATTTTCCCTATTTAATTGGATTTTACATTTTGCTTGTATATAAATGCCAGGCAAGGCTTCTGAGCAAGATATGCTTTGATCTTGTGAAGGCAGTGAAAGGTCTGCTACTGAGAAGCAGCTTACTTTGAGAGGAATAGAAGGAGGGAAAGTATCAATGGATGTTCACTTCTCTATCTCTACACCAGGCATCTCTTGAACACTTCACTTTTTCCTCCCTCTTATCATCCTTGAGTTTTGGGTATACAGTTGCTCAGTCCTTCCAGTGTACTTAATACTCCATCAAGCAGCAATATCCGCTGATTCTTCCTAAAGAACCAAGGTACTGAAGTCTCAACATTAAAAGCAGTGGAATTATTATATATAAAATCAACTCAGAATCATCATCCCCTTCCAGTTTTCTTTTTATATATGCATGTAGCCCTATTGCTTTTACTCTAAGATACTGTTTTTTTTTTTCTTGTTCAAGAAATTGCTGGGAGAAAAGTGTCATTTTGAAGGTTGATTGATTAGCTTTCTCACTGTTTAAATTGGGGATGAGACTCTTAAAGATTGTTAGGAAAAAAGAAATAAAATGCCAAGGGTAGGAGAAGAGTAATTATTACTACCAATCACAGCAAATATGAAAATATCCAGAGTCAAAACAACCCACTTTGTTTAATGCAATTTTCCTCTTGTGTCTGAGGAAAGAAGCAGTAAGGAGGAAGCTATTCTGAAAGCATAAAAGAAAGGTGTATGGGTTGATTGAAGAAAGGCTTATGTGACCTGATTCTTGACGGACATGGTTACACCTCTGAACTTCAGGGATTTAGAGCAGGAAGTCTCTGATAGCAACCCAGACATCCTTCTCTCTCACCTCCTTGCCCAGCTTGTCATTTCCTGCCTTTCACTCTCTCTCTTCTCATCTAGCACAGGAAAGGAACCCAGAGCAGCTCTTCATTTGTTGTGAAAAAAAGTAAGAATTAAAATGATACCATTTGTATACAAATAAGATTTGAGGACAAGTAAATATTTTCTTATCTTTGAGACATGAACTATAGCACTGAAATGTTCAGTTCTTGCTATTATTTCCCTGGTTTATTCTTTACTAGCTATCGTGCTTTATTTTCTAGTATGTGACTTTTTGTCTCCACAAATTCTGTTCCGTTATTTGGAATAGGTTGGTAAAAATTATATTTTATCCACATTTCTTCCATCTCACTTAAAGAATTAACAGCCCTTGCAACTTCCTTAAAAATGTGAGTGATATGATAAATATATATTACATATTAATATTTAATATAAATTATAACAATGTATTAGCATTTTTATATATTATTATTTAATGCATATTCTAAACTGATGAAATTTAACATTTCAACTACTTAACTAATTAGGATTCTTTAATATGTATGTTAATTCTTCCTACCAGAGATCTTAATTATTTCAGAAACTGTAATTTTCAAATCACCTATCTCACTTTCTTGACACTTGTCTTCCTGGGTGTGTTTGTAAGCCAGCAAGTGACTTGATTTCAGCTATTTTGTGGGGGGTGATTATGTAAATTCTACCTTAGATGACCTAACAGGTGGTACATGTTTAAGTAAATGAGTCTATTTGCAAAATAATTTAGTCTCCCTAACTTTACAATTGAAAATAAATCTGCACAGATTGCAACATACTTCAGGCTTATATAGTCACTAATAGTTGTTGTTACTAGTTCATAAAATGAATGAACTTATTTTTTGGTGAGAGATGTTTTTTCTTTGTTATATTCTGCCATTTCAAGACTCAGTTCATGACAAGTTGATTAGATATTATGATTAAATTTTAATTTGAGTTTAACAACAAATATATGTAACTCTCTAATTCTTTCTATCAAATTGTTATCTACTGCCGACTAGCTAAAACAACTGCCCCTTCCCAAAAAGTGTTTAAGAGTCCATCTCTTACTTGTTTTAACTGAAATGACACAGCCACCAAGGGATAATTTATGATTTCAAAGTGCTATTTAGGGCAAGTAATTTTTGTAAGCCACTCTCTAAACTGTTGATAAAACAAGGTTTCATTTCTGTTTTAGATCAAATTTAGTCTGTCGTTTCCAATTCTAATAGTAATTTTTCATTTTTGTGTCACCCTAATGCTATGCTTTGTGAATGCTTTCAGGATAGTGGAGTGTAAAATCCACTAATTACCTACAACAAATGTTTAGTGATGACACAGTACATTGATGGTAAACATTTGGTATACAACTATTGTATTGATTTGCACGAAACACAGAAGCAGATAAAAGGTTTTCACTTAATTTTTAAAATCAGTTACAAGTACATTTAAGTGTGGCAGATACTCAATAAAGATCTGTTGGAGGAATGGAAACCAGCTTTCTAGAAACCTCCAAATTCCAACATGGCTCAAGGCAAGAGAAATCTCAAAACAAAGTAACAGAGCTGTCAAGAGCTGAAGACTCAAAGATGTATGATTCTTGGTCAGTTTACTACTTGACAAAGGAAAGGAGAGTGTTGTTGGCAGGCATTTGTGAGAGGCATGGGGAAAGTGAAAAGAACACAGGAGGACAGAGCTCTTCAGAGCCGACTCAGGGCAGTTAGCCTTGACAGTGCGGAGTGCGGAGCAGCAAACATGTCAATCACAGTGGTTAATTAGTTTTGCAAACTCCCCACCCCCATGAGGCTTCAGCCCTGTGCTACGTTATATCAGTCAATTCCCCTAGATTAAGATAAGTGTTCTTTGGTGCTTGTGTATGATGGCTACTATTTACTGAGTACCAGCTATGTGCCAGGCACTTACTCTAAGTACACGTATCAATTCTTTGAATCCTTGCAATGACCCTATGAGATAGTTATTATTAGCCCCATTTTGCACATGAGAACACTGAGGCTGAGAGAGGTACAGCAAATTACTCAAGGTCAAAAAGTAAACGGAGTCTGGATTTGAAACCAGTGTCCATATTCCCAAGCTATAGCCCCCTCTGACAAATTTGAGTTTGTATTAGGATTTTTCCCATCTTCCTGCCAATGACCAGGTTATTGAGAATATAAATATACCCTTCAGTGTGCAAAATTTATCCCTTGTGGGATTGATTATTCTCATTACAAAGTTAACAGTGCATTTGTCCACTGTGTTCCATTATCAATTGAGTATTAAGGAAAAGAGAGAGAATTGTAGCCCAGAACTCAACTGCAGAGATAATCTGTTCTAACAAAATGGCCCACCTAAATCATGGTCAGACAATCCTGATACAAGGAAGTAATCAGTTTGCTGATTAAAACAAGACAGGAAGTATAAAACAAGGCAAGGCTGTATTCCAGGTATTGTTTTTGTTTTGTTTTGCTTTATCAGCTCTCAGTTTAGAAGGGATTGAAATCATATATAGCACTCAATATATGGTTGAGCACTCAATATAGTAAAGCTATATGGTAATTATCTATAAAGTATGCTTACTACTTAAAGAAAATAATCTCTCCAATGAAGAGAAATATGTTGCTCTTGATACACAAATATACTTTTCCTGGTTTAATTAAGGAAAAAGAAGAAGAGAACTTCAAGGTACTTCTCTAATCCCTTTTCCCAATATACAAGATTAAATAGTTTTTGCTCTGCCAAGGATAGCTCCAAGCCAGAAGAAAATTGCAGCATGAAGTATATAATTCATTCCTTATATGGATGCAGTTCTTCTCTAAAAAAACATTTATCTTGTCCTTATAAATTCACAGTTGTTCCATTCAGATATTGCTGAAGAGGGTTACTGGAATCTTAGTAATTACAGTTAAGATCTAGCACCTAGAGGAATAGTTATCATCATCCCATACAGAATTGTATTTCATTTCTTTGGGGAGAGCTAATTATTTCAGTGACAAGTTAGGGGCTATTAGTAGCTGAAATGAAGGCTATACATTTCTGGAAGAGACTATATGTTTCTGAAAAATGACTTGCAAGGTGACTGCTTTAGCCTTGAATTAACTGATGAATTTTGTTAAGAAAAAAAAAAAAAATGGCATCAGGGGCTCTCACGAAAGCAAACTCTGAGGTCTGGGGCTATCGTCTGCTGCACATTAGCTAAAACAGCCTGGGTACTTCTTCTCATATCTCAGCTACCTCAAGTGTTGGTATTTCCATTAATGTTCCTGAATTATCATGAAATGATTAGATTATGGTAACTATTTGGAAAGGAAGAAAAGAATGTTGTGTATCTCTTTCAGAAATTCCATGAAAAGGCAGTTAAAGTATAAATTTCTGCCCTAGAACCCAAGAAGCTAACTTTAGATGCCATATTTTTCTTTTACTGTTATTTCATAAAAATAAGCATAGATTGATGATAAAGAGGCAGAAGGACAGAGCTTGCTTGCTAAACATCATAATTGACTTTAGCCATTCACTCCCAATTGCCTGTTAATTTCGTCTTTTCCTATTAATAAGACGGCAGTAGTGTAGGAAATATTGTTCATCTTGCTAACATACAAGTTTCAAAGACAGCAGGATACTTAGCTTGCAATATGACAGCATCAGTAACACAACAACTCTATTCCAAAGTGGTTCTTTGAAAACGTTAACTTGTATTCATATTCTCATAAAACATACTTACATTTAGAAAGATTCAAAATCAAGCCGTCGAAGAATAATTAGGACTAAACCTATGTACCTCTTCTTTACAAAACAAACCCTTGGTAGACAAGGTTCTCTCCCCCGCCCACCTCTGTAACCCTGCCTTTTTAGATTGTCAGTGGCTGATGAAAGGAAGCCATGAAGTACAGGGAACGCAGCATGTTGTTGAACTCCTCAGCCCTTTCAGGAGGTTAGATTTAACTATCCTGCTCAGAAGGGTAGAGAAATTCCTGACTTGACTCTCAAATGTTTTTCAAATCTCACTGCAGTGCAGGCATGTGACATATGGCCAGGAGGGCATTGGTTTGGGGCCAAATTTTGGTACAGGAATATAGTTAAATGAGAAGAAAAAAAAAAAAAAAAAACCTACCAGAGAAATTGGTTTGTTATACACTTTTGTTCCGTTTTCTGTATTTCAGAGGTTCGTTTGAAGATTCTACAACCAGATTTTATACAGCATGTGTGGTAGAAGCGTTTGCCTATCTGCATTCCAAAGGAATCATTTACAGGGACCTCAAGCCAGAAAATCTCATCCTAGATCATCGAGGTTATGCCAAACTGGTCTGTGCTTTCTACAACTGGTTTATGCTCTGCAGTTTTAAAATATTGGCTTATAAAGCTGTGTTCATTTTCCTAACATTAAAATCTCAGTTTTCTACTTCTATATTATGGCTTTCCTTAAAAATAGGTTTTAGTGTTAGATTTTCTATCATCTGTTCTTTCAAATTGTGCAAAAGTTATGAGGAATTAAATTGGCTGGGTTTGAATGAATAATACCCTGCCAAAACATGCTTGAATTGGTTCACACTTGCTGGCTTGTGTTCATAGACCTAGAAGAGCCTCAGAAATTCCCTTTCTGGTCAGCGTTCTACCTTCCAGAGGGTTCGTTGTTTACATTATGGGAAACAATGAATCATTTTAGTATTTTAAATTTAAGAATTATTGTAATGGAAAAAATAGACTTTGCAGGCTTTCCAGTCTATGTTAATAATAATAATAATTTTTTATACAGTTGGTAAGAACTCTATTTACTGTGGAAGGAAAGATTTCTTATAAAATAGTAACAAAATTGATCTGTCAGTGTCTCATTTTTCTTTTTAACTTGTGGAATTTTTATTCAGCATATGGTTTTTAGAGAAATCAAATCAATTGCAGTTAATTATTTATATTCTCAACCAAATGGTTTTAGAAAAAAAGATTTTCTGCATTTGAGGCACCTCTTTCAGAAGGCTTCTAGAAAATGAAGGATATGTTTTCATTTTATCTCTGTTTCTGTTTACCAAGAGCGGAGCTTTTGGTCCCATAGCTTTGTTGTTCACCTTTAACAGTAAAGGAGCTTCTCAAATAATTAATATTAAGTGAATTTCCAACTTCATTAAATCAAAAAAAATCATATATATTCTGGGAACGATGTTAAGTATGCCCTTTTCTTGTCTTTAAAGTTTTTTTAGTAAAGGAGAAATTCTTTGTTTATGTGCCAAATTTCATTAACATAAAAGAAGGAAAACTGCAAAGTCTTTCCAGAAAGAAAGGCAAACATACTTATTTTTAATCATGTGAATTTCATCCTATGTGGAGGTTGCAACATCTCCCATTAAAACTGAGTTTGGTCAAAAAGGCTTTGTTTGATTGTAATATAGATTATTCCTTTTAGAAGAGGACTAAAACAACATACTTCTACTTTATTATTATTATTATTATTATTATTAATCGGTATATTTCAGCAAAGTAACTTATTGCTTTTAAGTTTAACTCATATGTGGCTTGAAATTTCGTGTTTCTGTCTTTTGTAAGGTTGATTTTGGCTTTGCAAAGAAAATAGGATTTGGAAAGAAAACATGGACTTTTTGTGGGACTCCAGAGTACGTAGCCCCAGAGATCATCCTGAACAAAGGTCACGACATTTCAGCCGACTACTGGTCGCTAGGAATCCTAATGTATGAACTTCTGACTGGCAGGTATGGACATTGATAGGGAATTGCTAATAAAAATAGACTAGCAAACAACTACACATTTCTGCCTTTGTCAGTCTGATTAGACCATCTTACAGTCCAATCACATTTCAATATCAGAATTTAATTTGTTATTCAAATGACCAGGAATTCATAAAGTAAGGTCTAAAATGGGTCAGATAAGGGCAACCAACTCAGCATCAAGTTTTGGTCTCATTATTGCCAATTCTTTGTACATATGTGAATTGTGAAATGATCTGACAACTTTCTATGAGATCTTTGGGCCTAGTCATTTAGCCAGCAATGAACCAAGAGAGATGATAGTCATATAAAAATATCCAGGGTCACCTCTGTATAGAAGAGGACATTTAGCAATTGTAATATATAAATGAAATTTGAATGCTTTGTAGCTCTTTTGTGTAATATCATCAAAATCAACAACAGCAAAATAGGACACCATAGGTACTATAAGGTATAAGACAAACTATAAGCCCCTCAAGGACCAATACTAAAAGTGAAGCTCAGTCAATGGGTAGTATAGTCATTATGATGTACACAGAGTACAGAAGAGGACTGGGATGTACAGGGAGGCTTTTAGAGAAGATAAGACTGCAGTTGAGCCTTAAAGGAAGAATAGGACTTAGAAGTAGAGAACAAGGGTAGGGGCATTCCAGGCAGGGATGCATGACCTAAAATAGAGGATTGGTAGTGAGCATAGACATGGAAAACATTCATGTAAGAAAATAATGGGAGGGTGATAATCCTTCAAAGGTCATTATTGCTGTACTTGAGTGTTTGGACTCCCCCCACAGAAGAAATGAAATGTGTCTTGTTTTTTAAGGAAAACAAGTTCGCAATGATGTGTACTGGGTGCATTGGAAGTGGAATGGGGAGGTTAGTTTGAAGATTATTGCAATAATTCGGGTCTAAGAAACCGAATCAGAACCTGGAATAGGGTAGGGGCAATGTAAGAGAGGGACAAGTGTGAGTGGGGTGCAAAAGAATTTCATAAGAGGACCTAGTAGCTGAAGTGAAAACAAGAAGATGACTTGGGACCCTTCCCTCATGGTTATTTGTGAGGCTTCAAGGAGTATGTGAAGCACTAACGAGAGTGTCTGGCACAAAGCAAACATTCTATCAATGTTAGAGGCTGCTACTACTACCACCACCACCACCACCGCCACCGCCACCAGCACTACCTTTGCCAGGAATAGTTGTGCTTTGATTTTGTGGGCATTTTACAGTATTACTCCTCTTGAAACTTCTGTTAACATCAAAGAAATTATCAGTGACCTAACGAAAATTTTTTATGTTGTTGGTTAGAAAGCATGTGTTTGAAATTCAACAGTTCCTTGAGTTTCATTCCTCTAGTTAACTTTGAGTAAAATAATTTAATTTTTATTTAATTATTTAGAATAATTTTTATTTTAAAAAGCAAGTATAATATCATTCTGTATCTTTCTATCTACATAGGAAAATTTGTGAAGTTATATTCATCAAGTGAATATTATTATTATTACTTTCGGATATTGGATGATTTTTACTTTCTTCTCAGTATTTTTATATGTTTTATATACTGCATGAATGTCTTATATTGAGTTTGCATCACTTGTAAAAACCACAAAAGTAATTATTCAATACATGATTTTTGTTCTAATTGGATAAATATAAAATTAAAAATGTAAACTAGAGAAATGTTAAATATTTTTTAAAGTTGACACAAAGTGTCGTGAAAAAAGAAAGTTACAAATTCAAGGTGTGGTTCTTCCTCATTTGTAATGTAAAAGTCAAAACTGGCAAATCAACTTAGAGAATATTCAATTACAACATTACATAAAGAAAACATTTTAAAATGCAAAGAGAATACTAAATAGAATTGCACATTTATGCATTTTTAAAACTGATTTAAAATCGACTAGCACTTACTAGCTAATGACATATTAAAGTAAATAGAAAGTATTTGTCACAAGAAATAGGAAAAAAACTCAAGTCAGATTCCATCACAGACTTCAGCACAAGCAAAACTACCATTCTGTGTCTAAAGTGACTCAATATTTTTATCCTGATAGGTGAAAAAAATAATTTGAACTGCTATTAATGAACATGAAGAGGAAAAAAAATAGGCCATATGATTTCTTCCCCAAAGAGACACGAACCCTGTATTAGGATAAACTAATTTCCAAAGAAATCATTTATCATGGTATATTAATCTCCCCTCTTAACTGTGAGAAATTTGATGGAAGGATTCGACTTTAGTCATCTCTGTATTCTCTGGGCAATGCACAAACTCATGCTCTGAGGACAGATATGTAAAGGGATCAACAAATCTGGCTCAAGAAGGCTCAGGTGTTACATTCTTGCTGGCAAAGAGGATGTCTTGCATTAGGTTATCTAGTGAGGAGTGATGAACAGGGAGAAAAGGATAGTAGCCCTATTCTTTAAAATCATCACTTCAACAATTGTTTATTAACCATTTACAATGTGCCTAGGCACTTTACTGGATTTTGGAAACACCAGGAGAAAACAAAACTTAATCTGGAAGGGGAGACAGACATAAAATAAATAATCACACAAATGAAGAGGTAATTACAAGATATAATAAATGGCATATGGGATGCTATGAGATTATGCCAGAGAATTTTAATTTAGATTGAAGTTTAGAGTATTAGATAAGTCTATTAGCTTCTGATTGGTTCATATGGGTTACATTAGGTTGATCAGAGTGAGCCTTTCTGAGGAAGCAACATAAGAGTGAAGCTGGGACTTGATAAAAGAGGCAATAGGCAGATAAAGTATGGGAAAAAGGACATTCCAGGTAACATCAACTCTCTCAGGTGGGGAAAGTACTTGATGTTTAAGGTTACTGGCTATTGGACTGGAACCCAGTGATTGAGAGTGGTGACGGCATGAGATGGGGCTGTTTCATTGACATTCTCTTTGCCATCCTAAGAATTCTGGGCTTCATCCCAAGTGTAATCAGTGAGTCAATAAATGGAAGGAAGGACCAGAGTGCCAGAGAGTAGAACATTCATCTTGAATGACCAAGGACAGCAAGAAGGCAAAAGGGGCAAGACACCATTATTGAAGAGAAAGGAGGGACACAGCAGACAACCTTGATCTTGATGGTTTCACTAAGTGAATCAATAACTAAGGGTGTCCTCGCTGAGTTGCTATTATATTAATATTCTGTTTATCACTAATACTAGCCCCAAAGTAAGAATTGACATCATTTGAGCAGTTTATAACATTTTTACTTGTATGACTTGGAAAATAAAAGTCAACTCTCTCCATGTCTCTCATCCTTACAGCCCACCTTTCTCAGGCCCAGATCCTATGAAAACCTACAACATCATATTGAGGGGAATTGACATGATAGAATTTCCAAAGAAGATTGCCAAAAATGCTGCTAATTTAATTAAAAAGCTATGCAGGTAAGGATTTCAACCATAGCAGTTTTGAAAGGGTCATCATGTGAAAAAGTTAGGCTCCTTACCAATTATTATTTTATTTATAGGGACAATCCATCAGAAAGATTAGGGAATTTGAAAAATGGAGTGAAAGACATTCAGAAGCACAAGTAAGTGTTCTTTCATTATACTTTCAGTTTTGAGGGAGCGTTCAGAAAACCTGGCAAGCATTTCCCTGGGGCATGTTTTTTAAAAGTGTGAATTGGAAACTCTGTAACTGATACAGTTAGCCTGTAGGAATATCCAGACTAGTTACTAGCTTTTTAAATGCCTTTCCAGTTGTGTGTCTGGAACTTAATTTAGAAGCATTTGACTCTTTGGCATTCCAAATAACAAATTCATTGAATTCAACTTCTACCAGTGCATACCTCTGTGGCATAAAGAAGAAATGTCTTTTTTTTTTTTAAATTCTGGGTTTCTATTCTGTATCAGAATATTAAAAACAAAACTCCTCACCTTACCATGTCTCATTTCTTAAGCTAAATCCAAAATACAGGTTTTCAAACCATTTCCTTACTGATATGAGGGGGGATAAAAGGGGAGTCCTTTTTAAAAAAACAACAACAGCTTCTTAAATAATAGACCTTCCTTACCTATGTTGACTGGATGTTCTAGGGCTAAAATAAGCCCAAATTCATTTTTCCCTATTAATCCGTTTATGTAAGTCACAGGAAATATATGCCCCTAAAATAGCTTATTTACAGAAATACCTAAGATTATGTAAATAAGAGTATCTAAAAGATGGAAAGGCCTGCTTAGAATGTGGTGTAAGCATTTACTAATGGTGAAACCCTTTTAATGAAAAGCTACAAGTGAAATACTTACAGTCTATTAAAAAAAAAAAAAGGAAGAAGATAGGATATATAGAGACTAATACAGTTATGTGAAAAAGTTGATTAGCTGAGGCTGCCTACTGAATCAGTGGCAAAGATGGAAAAATAATTGTCTTTCTTGACTTTCCATGCCCTGATTCCACCTCCTTAAAGTATCCTGTAAGGCACAGGGCCAAGCATATTATGACGTTTATTAAATTATAATGATAGTGTAGGAACAAGGTCATACAGCATTATGACCGAAATTACTAGAATAAAAAAAGTCACCTTCTAGTTGGTATTTAAAATCTTGACAATTAGACTTTTAAAAATATACACTTCATAAAATAAGATCATTGGGAAAAAAACCTGCAATTAAATAGAAAACCCCTTTTTTTGCATTGAAAATGCTTGCCTAACTACTTTCCATCGGTCGTGTATATGGTCTGTATTGCAATTAGGATGTTTTACCTGAAGTAAAATACCTGTAACTGTCTGTGTTTTGTCCTTTCCTAGATGGTTTGAAGGCTTTAATTGGGAAGGCTTAAGAAAAGGCACCTTGACACCTCCTATAATACCAAGTGTAAGTAGACTTTCCAGTTTATAATCGTGCTGTATGCTTGATGGCATTTATGTCAGTCACCAAAGATCTGATATTTTTAATGTTGTGTCCTATCATCAGAAACTGTAGAAGTACCACAGTAAGAAATAACATATTTTAAAATCCAAGCTTAAAAATAGAAAAATTAGAGACAGTTACTATATATGCATCTTATCTTCACCTTTTTTAACTATTCATTTAACACAAGCTGATCTCACTCAAGAATAAAAGTAAACATTTGTTATGGAAAAGTTTAACTTATACAAATGTAGACCGAAGAGTATAATGAACCTCTAGCCCTAGTTTCACCAGTTATCATTTCGTTTATGCTCCCACATAGTTCCCCATTCCTCCCCAGAACCCAACTTTGAAGCACTCCCAGGCACAATTTCATCCTTTCATGCTTTCATCAGTTTCTAAAAAAGAAGTACTCTCTTTTCTTAACACATCAGGTTTTATGTTAAATAGCCAGTCCACAAAGTGGACTAAGTATTCACATTGTATTAGCTTGAAATGGATTTCATTTGATTGCACTTATATTTTCATCCAGTACTACATCTATTTAATAAACTATGCTGCAGCCTAATTAAGGGGGAGAGGGCTGTGTTATGCCCTGGGCTTCTCTCATTGATTCATTCATTCATTCATTCTTATGCTTCCTCTTCCTAGGACTAACTCAATACAGAAACATTGCCCTATTTCTACAATTTATTTCCACGATAATAGTCACGTTTATACACAAACAATAAAAAAATACCATTACCATACTTCACATTACAGATGTTCATTGCATTCAAGAAGTTTTGCTTTTAGAACAAGAGTAGAGTAAGAAACTGAGAGGCATAAATGTTAAACTAAGAGGAATGATTCTCCTAAGCTAAGTTTGTCAGGGGGTCTTCCTTTATGCAATAGTAGTATTTAATGGGAAACACTCAAACACATGTATCAGAGAAAATAGTTCTAAATAGTGTAGGATATCAGAATAATTAAAGTGTATGTCTTTATTACTTTTACTGATATTCTGCAGAAGATTGGACTGTGCCCACTAAATTTGCAGGAGTTCTACTTGCATTTAGAAATGGCTTTTCGTTATACTTAGGATAAACACAGAGTCTGTCACATTGTGTATAAGGCGCTAGATAACCTGGCTCCTGCCAGCTTCTGCACTCTCACCTCTTTCTATCTCCTTCCTTCTTAAAGAGCAGCCACATTCACCTCTTTTGGTTACTTGCAGTCATCAAGTTCTTTTCCACTTAGGACCTTTTACACAGGCTATTACCCACTTTATAGAACACATCAGTTCTTGGGCTTGAGTTAATACTTTCTCAGATAAGCTTTCCTGATCATTCTCAGTACGTGCATGGCACTTGTATTTTTTTCTTTATAACACTAACCAAAGTTTATAATTACTATGCAGATTTTTGGGATTGTTCTAATCATACAACTTATTCCTTCCTAGAGTATAAACTAAGAGGGCAAGCAACATGTCTGTTTTTACACAGCGCTGTTACCCCAGTACAAAGCACAGTAGATACCCAAAAATAGCCATTGATAGGAAATAAATAAAGAACGCTTTTTTAAAACCTGGCTTGACATAAGAAACCAGACACAAGAAAACCTTCTGCCCTTCATTCTCTCTGCTTGCAGGTTGCATCACCTACAGACACAAGCAACTTTGACAGTTTCCCTGAGGACAATGATGAACCACCACCTGATGACAACTCAGGATGGGACATAGACTTCTAATGTATTTCTCTTACCTGCTTCTGCCTTGCTGAAGACAGCTTTTTCTGAGACACAGCTGCCAGCAAACCTGAGGGAAAGGGAGAAGATTAGCGCTCGGGGTCACCATGATGCCTTCGATCGATGCTGCTCCAGTAACTACAGTGGCATTAGGACTTATTGCTTAGATGACAATAGTGCTCTTCCCATGTTTTCTGTTTGAACCTAAAATAGCAGTTGACATGGTGGTCCTGAAGCAAAGCCTTTCACCAGTAAAGAGAAGTTTTCTATTGTTGCAATGATCTTGCTTTGCTCTGACTATAATTTGAAAGACTGTAAGAAACACTTCAATCTAGTAAAAGAGTCTGTACCTTGCTGGACTTATCAATAAGATCAAAGAATAATATACTGGGTACGATGGGTTACTATGGTACAGAATCTGGGCTCTTCCCTTTCTTCGCGAGTGTCGTGGGATCTATTACTGTAAGCTGGTGTATATACCGTACAAAGAGGACCACACATCTGTGGGTCACAGAGTTCATGTCAAACCAGTGCTAGAAGTTACATCCTTTTATTTCCCAGCAGTGCTGATGACGAGACTGAATGTTACCTTTTCTTTCTGACAGATTTTAAAAATTGATATGATAAAAGCACAACTGCTATGGATTCTGCTGAGAACTCTCATAGCAGGTATATATGCGTTTTCACAGAGGATTGAAAAAAATGCATGATATTTGTTTCTTTTTGATAAATTGGCATGATAGAGTGGAAAAGGCAATTCACACAACCATTTCATATTTTTAAAGATATTATGCTTATGGATGGTCCTGGAAATAAATGACTAGCAGCCAATTGGTTTTATTTGTTACTTAACATACCCTCAAACTGAGGCTTAAAATATTCCCTTTTATAAAAATAAACCTTGGGGTGGGGTGGGGCAGGATTAAGACCCATCCAAAAAAAAATTAAAAATAAAAACTATATAGGTGCTATGTATATCTTTCATCTGTAAATGTCAGTGTCTGAACAGACAACTCGAATTCTAATCATTACATGTGTAGCCAGAGAATCATTTCCACTAAATTTATTAAGCCAAACTCCTGTCAGATTTCACTTATACCATGTAGTCTAGGGTTGAGAGAGAAAGGGGATTAAACTGGTTTCTTGTCTTAGGCCTGAACCAAAAAAAAAAAAAAAAATGATGTGGGGGAGGAAGGGAGAAGTCACTGTTAATGAGCTTCACCAGATGAGGAAACTTACTTATATGTTATTTAAATTGAGATCAGGGAACAAGACAAGAACCTGGCCAGGTGTTGATTGCAATTTGTGAATAAGCTAATAAGAATCTGTGTGCATGTGAAAGTAGGAAGGGAGTATTGAGGAAAACAGGGAATTGATTTCTTAAAAATAAAATTTAGCTAAAGAGGAGAAATGTTACAATCCTGCAATTTTATACTAGCTAGAAAATATTAGATTTGAAAATATCACACAGATTTGGTTTTGCACATGGAGAAAAAAATTCAGCAATTTAAACTGAGCTCTTTGTTGGCAGACTAGTTGACTATCAGCTGTCATAAAGAGCAGAACAGTTTGGAGGCTTTTCCTGGATAAATAGCATCATACCTATGTAGACAATGTAGCCTATGTAGATAAATTTCTGAGCTGTCATCCAGATTTGGAACTGTGTGTGAATTTGGTATATTAAATAGAAGTTTGCTCTTTTTTTCAGTTTAGTGTTTTTAAAAATCAATCAAATGTAGACATTTCTGTAAAAATAAGTCCAATTAGATCATTATGCCACAGCCAGGAAGACATGTATTCTGAATTTTGTTCTAATTTGTCGTACTCAAGACCACTTTAAAATATCTTATCAAAATATAATAATCTAAGAAACAATCTATTCCTCAAGAAAACCTCCTTCTTCTGATATCAGGATATAAAATGAAACATGTCAGCTCAAATCTAGATTTGAATGCTATTTCAGAAACTTTATATCCCTTTTAATTGGACTTTTAAAAAATATGTAATTCCAAAAATTATAGTCAAGATTCAGTCATTTTTGTTAAAAGATAGTGTGGTTTAAGCATGTTAAAGATTTACTAGAATGTTAAACTTACCTAGTTATTAAATAAGAGAATCTTCTCTTGCAGCTATTCAAATATCCCCAAAGCCCCAGAAATTAGCACTCACTGTGCATATGGAATTATGGTTCAAGTCTAAGACAACCTATATATACAAGTTCTATTGAGAAGGAAGAAGTAGCATTCAGCACAATGGAACTATAAGTTGTTTCTCCCACTTGTTACTGCATCTTTGCTCATTTCACAGGTGGCATTGCATTAGGACGTCTAAAGCAATCACCAAAAATAAAGGTGAACTACATCTTCCAAGAAATACTAATAGAAAACATTCATCTAATTTTCAACATGAAATTTTAAGGATTTAAATCTTGTCTTAATGAAGACACTAGGGCTAAAATTCATGGTCAGTGTCATAAAGTGCATCTTACTTTATTTCTGAATTTTTCATGCCCCTTCTATTTTCTTACACTAAAGAACATCTGGATAAGTTAGAAGAGTGCCAACTTGTTTGATTTGTTAACTGACTTTCTTGTTAATGCTTTGAATATGGGAAGTAAGGGCTTTCTGTGTGTCTTGACTCACAGGAAAATTGAAAACTGCCAAGGAAAGGAACATCATAATATTTGAGATGGATTGAACACATTAGAGAAAAATAATTTCTGGAAAATTACTATGATTTTTATGTTAATATCTTCTTTATTCCTAAGATATAAATCAGGATCTATGCGGCATTCAAAACAAATTTATTTTGATTATATTCTTTGCAAGTGATAATTTTTACTTAGAATTATGGAATATGCGTGTGAGTTACACATGTATATAATTCATAAACTAAACTACTGTGTTTTTCTAGTTTCATTTCTAAATGAACTGATGGTGAACTTAAAGAAGTCAGCTACTATATTGAAAACAAGGACATTAAAAATGATTTCATAGTGTAGAAGTGATCTGTGCATTATCCATAACATTTTATTTCACAATAGGACCACAGACAAATATTTATGTAAATAGATATTTTTGTGTGATATTTTGTGGTACATGTAACTTTTTTTAGTGTTTCACAGCATTATTATTTCATTTTATTTGTAATGAATAATGTTTTTAGGTCCAAGTAGACTTGAATTAATGTCATAATTGTCAGTATTATTGAAAATTATGTCAACTGTACTGTTATTCATCTGTCCCATAGTTTAGAACATGACCTGGCTATCTGGCATTGTTGCAAGTGCCTTAAATTCATGGCATCCTATTAAAAAAACAAATTTGGTGTTATGCTGCATGACAAAGACAAACACACCTCAAAATGTTGTCCTTTCTTAGCTTGCTGCGTTTTACAGTTCTTTCTGCTAACAATTTATAAGCCTTTATTATATAATATTGATGAATTACAGAAATGATGAAGTTGTTCTCTTATTTCTGTTAAATGTACCAGAGCTGTGTATCTGTTAATGAGATACAGCGTCATTTCTGTGAAATGTATAAATGTATGTGCAGGTCAAATTAATATATGACATACTATCAGTCTGTATACAGGTATTCCTGTTTTGCTAAGCTGTGCCGAATCAGTTTTAAAAAAATTAGTGCAGTCAAGTTCTAACATATCTCATTTTATAGTCTCCATTAACAATGGTCCAACCCAAAAGAAAAATTGGAAAATGACTGCTAGCCACACCTCGTTTGAAACCAATGATGAAAAAGTATCTTGGTGCACCTCTCAACAAAACAGGATGCTTTCTCCGAGTTATTGTATATGCAAATCATGTATGAGGCAAGTTTTTGATGGACCTTAAAAGCTAAACATTGAAAGTGTGTTGTTAGCCCTCCTCTTTACCTGCCCCTGCAGCAACAGATAGAGCTCTGAGACCTTGATGATGACTCAGAGGTTTGGGCTTTCCAAGTAAAGGGACATTTCTTTTAGCATCATCTATCAAATTTATTTCAGTGTATGATGTTTTTACAACTGGTCAGTTCTTTTGTATTCTTATAGCTATGGTTGTTTGATTGTTCTCTTACAATTTGTTCTACATGAAAGAGTCCTTTGTTAGTCAGAATGCAACAACTGTCATCAAATGGTCATTGACCACTTGCACTCTTTTGATGTAGATTAAAAACTTTTTCATAAACTTAACCTGCTTTGATTCGCTCTGTATTTTTTCTGCAGCTGTAATTGCCGAGTGCCTGTTGTATACTTTATAGAATTGAAATAAAAAAATAATTACTTTTGAACCTAGTTGATGTTTAATTCTAGACAAGTCTCCAAGAATAGAAAAATTAGTATATCACACTAAAATTGAAATATCATGCAGTGCTATTGTAAAATGTCACTATAAAATACAACCCAAGCATCTTTCAGGAAATGTATCATGATGTAATATACAACTAATCCAACAAATCAGTTTAAAGGCTTCAGTGGGAATAATACTGGGTCATCCAGCATGAGTAGCAAAGCAAATGCAGATACCTATACAAACCCAAAAACTGGCAGTTCTGGGCACCACTTCTACCACCACCATACACACTCTTTTCCTGCTACCACTAGTCAGCCTTTGAACTAAACAAAGAGACGTTTCTTGTCTATTACCATGTGCTAGGAGGGAATGCTTTAAAATGAAAAACTACTTCATAAACCTTTTCTAAGATGCATTTACCTGACCCCCCGTTAAACTTCATATGTAATACGAACAATAATGATTACAACACACTGAAATCTCCAAAACCCTGGTAAATACATTCTTCCTATATCCCTTTGTTCCTCACTGCAGGGAATCATGCACAAATGAAAACTGGCTGCAGCATAAAGCTTCCTTCCTTCAACCTGATTGCCTTTGTTTTGCTGATGATACCGCACCTCATTTAAAAAACCCATTAAATGAAAACTAGAAATTCAGTCCGGTTAACTTTCCAGAGGCAATAAAACAACTTTATAAAGTACCATGACACTATAGTACAATCTACTGATTTCATCTCTCCAGAAAACAGAATCTTAACATAAAATAAGCTTTTAAGATCCACCTTTAAATTCTGTGACTATCAAAACCTTGACCTAAGAATGGTCGTCATCAATCATGAAAGGTTTTTTTTGTTTCTTTGTTTTATTAACCACACAATTTTAAGAAGTGGCACATGAACAACACTCATGACCATTGGGGGGAAACTGTGGGGTGCTGTGAGGTGGGAGCGATGATACTATTGCATCCAGGCCCCCCTTACACTCTATGCATGTTAATTTCAACTGAAGCAAATCAATGCTCAACATTTGACTATGACAATAAGAATAAATCATAAGTAAGTTTTTCTGAAATGAATGGATTGGCTTATGTGATCCAATTAGGTCACATGTTATGGTGCAGACCTGCAACCTCATAGCCTTAAATGTGTCACGCACATAATACAGCATACCCACCATACTAATGTTCTCTGCTGAGAGTCTTCTTTAGAGTTTTTCCTTGTGTTCCATAATTCCTCCTTTTCAGCTCAAAAATCTTATAAATTGGTAAAATAGCAATGATGTGTACCTTTGGCAGCTGTGTTTTCCACCCAAGATGGGTCTATGGAATAAAGTTAGATCCATTGGCATGCCCATTAGCTAAACAAGACAAGCTAAGTCTCAACCTCGTGCAATGAAAAAAAAAAAAAAAAAACTCATGACCCAAAAGGCTGGCCACAGTTTTCACAAACATTAACAGTCCCAAGGTACATATTCAAAGTCAGTGTTTTTCAAACATTACTATCATAATGTATCTGGAAATATGGTAGAAACAATCCTGGAGCCACTCATAGTTATTTTTAGGTATAGTCCAGGAATCTGAATTTTTTAATAAGCACCTTGGTTTATCCAGGTGGAAATATTTGCATATATCCATGGAAGAGAAGCAGTAAAAGAGGGTCCATAAGAAAGTACTTCAGGAATGGTGAGGTGAAAGAAGTAAACAAAAAAATGTCTGTATAAAGACATGGACATCCAAAACCTATTTAATACCCTTGAAAATGTTAAATGTCATTATATTTCACCAATATAAGTAAGTGTCTTTTCCAATTTTCGTATTAAAATAACATGCTCATAGACTATTTAATATATATTTTATATATAGTGTGTGTATATATATATATATATCCACATCTTGATTTACAAAGTCAAAAACATATATTTAAGCCCACTTCTCTAATTCTTGAAACATTAAGTCAGGATACTAGGAATTTAATTCACATGAAGGGGTCTTAGTCTTCTAAGGAGAAACGATAATGGGGACTTGGGAATGGCTAGGCCTCTGGCTCAACTGGATTTTGACTACAGGTCACTAATTTCCCTCCCTGGGGAATTCCCTGCCCCATGGAGGTCAGGTTTGAACTTGTGACTTGCTTTGGCCACTGGAACATGAGCCTGTCATTCCAAGCAGAAGTTTTAATAGCCAGTTCCTGTGCCATCACATCCTCCTTCCCCTCTCCTACTACGACTGGGAATTCTCCACCAGTGGCTGCCCCGTCAGCTTTGGACACAGAATTAGGGTGATGGGGAGGAGGAGCAGAGCCCCTAGCGACACCATGAAGATTTATAATAGAATATGTTGTTGTTTTGAACTACCAAGATGTTTACTTTGCCTGTTTTGGCAGCATAAACCTGATTGATACAGCTACTGGACACAGACGATAAAAACTGCCTTGGCCTGTGCAAGATAATTCAGCAATTTGAACAACCCACCCTGAGATAGAAAAGAATACAATACATTTTTAAAGTCTGAATGATGGGCAGCAAAAATGCAGTGAAGATTTAGTGAGATTTGTGGAATTTACTCAAATGCCTAGTCCTTTGACAGAAATTATACCTCTAAGCAGAGCTAGCAAAGATACAATTTAATGGGGTGATGGCAGGAAACATCCTCAGAACCCAGACCATCTAAAACTGGTGCAAAGTATTGCGCCACTCTTGTGAAGACTATTTCAAACATCAGAAGCACCAGGTTTAGCTGCACGAGACGCGAAGAGCCCCAGTAGAAATTATGTTATCATGGGACTGGATGATTTATAATTCCTAGGAAGAGCATGATTCACTCAAGATGCCTGGAAAGAGAAGAAGGGCTGAGAGTTTTAGCATTAAAACAACCAGACAAAACCAGGTTGGAAGAAGAACAAACTATCTTTTAAGAAGAGTTTAGTGATAATAAAATTCTGTGATTATAAGTTCCTTACTTTTCTGAACCTCCTTTTCCTTAACTTTTAAAGCAGGGGTTGGCAAACTACAGCTTGTGGATCGAATCCAACCCATAACTTGCTTTTATAAAGGAAAAAAAAAAAGCTTTATTTGAATGCAGCCAGTACACACTGTCCACGGTACTGGAGGTGAGCAGTGCGACAGAGGATGTACACCAACCCTGATTCAAAAAGAAGGACTTGAAACTGGCCAATGATCTTCACATTAAGTTTTCCAAAGAGCCTCAGGATACTGAAGAACTGTCTTAGAGTTCCCCAAGGTGGAAGAGAGAGATAAGTAGCACATGGAGTAAAGAAAGGGGAGACGTGACGAGTAGGTTTCACAGGCTCCAGATTTCTAACTCAGCTTCACTGGAGAATCTCCGATATTATCTATTCCATATATTGGGGTTGCAAGTAACACTTCATTTGAAGAAACTATTCTACTGTTAATTTTTAATGTTTGAAAAACCACTCAACTAGATTTATTTAAAGTTATTTTCATGTGCAAATTTATAGGTATATGGCTACTCATTTCTTAGAAGAAAAATAAATTAAAAAATCCATAGGGGTAGAAGTTAAGACAGGGGTTAAATTTGGAGAAAAGAGTAGGACTAGGAGGGAACAAAAAGGGTCTACTCAGATGCTGGTTGTTTAATTTCCCTCTGTGAAAATTCATCAAGTGGTAGGCTTTTACATTACACTTAATTTTACTTTTTAAAAAAAAAGAGTTGAGACATATATGAAATAAAACTATACGAGCTTCATTCTTCTTCTTAGTCTGTGTGTCTAAGTCCAAGGGAGCAATACTATTTTCTACTTTTTCATGTGTAAAGTTAATTTTCTCATGTGTAAAAATAACTTCCACTTAATATATTTTAGAAATCTTCATGCCTCCAGTCCTTATCTCCTTCTAATCTATTCTTCTTATTGAGACTTCACACATCTTTCAAAAACTGCAAATTCTATCTAAAAATTCCCAGATCCGTTAAATGCCAATCTTGTCTCTTCTGTCTTCCTGCTTTTACAAAAAACTCAGATTGCAATCATCTCAGGTCAAACAAAACTAACTTTACAAAGCTCTCACTGACCTTTAAGTACTCTCCTGGCTCATAAGTACCAGTCCAAAGTTAGGATAATGAGATAAAGATAATATTGTTCGAATGACTGAAAATAAATAAATGGTGGGAAAGAACGCTGTGAAAGCCTACATTCATTGCTTTTCCTGGGAGACATGATGGGGATTGTGTCATCTTGAGGCCATAGGGAAATAGTTAGAAAGGTAGTAAGGATATGGGGACTACAGCAGGACATTTCGGAGGTAAGTTATCATAGATAGTACTGAACACATTTGGGCCAAACTCATTTCAAGAAAATTTGATACGTTAAAAGAGGTTTACAAAAAATAATTTAAGGAGTGATTATTTATATCAAAAAAGATGATTCCCCACAAGACTTAAAAATAATGCCCTGCAAAGGCATTTAAAATGCAATGATTTTCTTTTGGAAGAAAGTACGTTATTGGAGAAGCACTAGCCTGCTAAGTAGGAGAATATGAAGTTTGGAGAAGGGTCCTGATTCTATGGCTTTGAGCCAGTTAACTTCTCTGAATTTCAATTTCCCCATCTGAAAAACTATATGAGAACATACCTAAAGCATCTTCATCAGTCTTCCACTTGTAACAAATCCAAAGGAAGAAAAACATTTAAAAAAACAGCACACTCAAACCAAAAGGGAAATTCTTGGTAGATAAGTGACTGTGAGAAATTCCTGAAAAAAGAAAAACCAAGCAAGAAGCCAGAGATGGTAACCTCAATCACAGAAACACAGTTGCAACTCAGGACCCACAAGGGAGCATTCAGTGCAGAAAAGAGAGAGAAATAGCAAGGGTATATATCACCCTTGGAGGTAATGGAAGACAGAAGCAGGAAGAGGCTCCAGGCAACCAACAGGAGTTACTTACAGGGTGGTAGCGTTCAATGTAGTAGCCTCTAGCCACTTTAGTCTACTTAAATTTAAATGAATTAAAATTAAGTAAAATTAAAAATTAGTTCTTCAGTCATGCTAGGTACATGTGGCTAGTGGCTACCCTATTGGTCAGTGCAGCTCTAGATCATTTCTGTCATCACTCAGAGTTCTACTGGACAGTGCTGATCCAGGGGTGTCATGGGCAGATGTATGGAGCCAGCTGTACAGGCCCATGTGAGTCCCAAATTCATATGTATTCCCAGGTTAATTCAAGGAAAAAGAAATTCTAATCTCATCCAGAGAATAGAAAGGAAAGGAATACACGCCAACTTATTTTTATGACGTTTGGGTAACTTAGATTCTAAAACCAGACATGAAGAATACAACAAAGTAAAATTAGAGTTCAATCTCCCTCATGAATATAGACACAAAAGCCCTAATCAAAATATTGGCAAAACTAATCAAGCAATGTATATATTTTAAAAGTGGCCAACTTAGGTTTATCTCAGGAATACAAAAAGAGTATAACATTTTTAAAATTGCATAATTCACTACTTAAACAAAAGAGAGAAACATAATTGTCTTTTCTAAGTATTTAATAAAATTAAAAATAAATTCACGATTATTATGATCAGTTATGTGTTTCAAATATCATCTTCTTTGTAGCATCTTTTTAAGAGAAGTTTTTCATTTTATGGTAGTTAGATTATTAATCTTTTTCTATATAACTTAGGATTTGCATCTTGCATAATAAATCCTTCCCTGTAACTGTTATTTACTTCTGAAGAATTTAAATTTTCCTATTTACAGTATGTCCTCAATCTCCCTGGAATGGATTTAAGTGGAGGTGGGGGGTGTTTTTATTTTTCCATATATCTGCTGAATTTTTCCAATTTATTTGATTATCTTTTCTCCACTAATCTACAAAATTCTACCTCTCACATCAAACTCCTGTCTATATTTTTATGGACTCAATTCTGTTTTATTGGTATATTTCTGATTCCTGCAGTAGTATTACACTGTCTTAGTTAATACAGCTTTATAATGATCTTTTTATCTCCAAAGGCAACCCATTCCCCTTTGTTATTGTCAATAAAATTGTCTTGGACAGTTATAGTCTTTTTTCCATATAAATATTAGAGCCAGATGATCAAGTTTCATGAAACATCCTTTTAGGATTTTGATTAGGATTACTTTGAATTTATAAACCAATTTTTAGGAGAAAGTATAGCTTTATGACACTTTTTCACTCATGAACATATCTACCTCTCTATGAGTTAAATTTTCTAACTGTGTTCTAAAACATTTTATAGTGGTGTCCATGCAAATCTTTTGTTTCTATTTAAAGGACATCTTTTTAAAAATTATACTATTTATTCCATTGTCATAAAGGAACTTAATTAATTTGTTGTATCTTGCACCTGCATTCTTGATAAAACTTTATTAATTCATTTGTCTATATCCTGGGTTATCTCTAAAGATATCATTATAATCTCTGAATAATGAAATGCTTTATTTCATCCTTTCTAGTTCCAAGGACTAATTTCTTTTTCTTGAAGCAACAGGCTAGCTAAGAACCCAAATAAGTATAATATAATGAAATGACAGCTGGCATCTTGTCTTTTCTTGATTTTAAAATCAGTGCTTCTAAAATTTCATCATTAGATATTTGGTATGGGTTTAATGTACATACACATTATCAAATTAAGAAAGTTCTTAGATTGACAATCTTTTTCAAAATCATGACTGGCCGTTGTATTGCATAAAGTTTTTTTCAGCATGTACAAAAATGGTTACATTACTTTCTTCATCTGTGACTGTGGTAGACTTGACAGAATACATTAATGGATTTCTAATATTAGAAATCCTAATATCGAGTCCTAGGCATGAAATCAACTTTTTATGGCATGCATTTTTAATACATTGGTGGATATGATTTGCCAATGTTATGTTTCAGGGGTCACTGAGGACAAGGGATACAGATGTCAATGTCCAGGGCCTGCCATTTAAAAATCTCAAGAGAATACCCCGCAGTTTCCCTTTCTTGAACTATTCTTGTCTGGTCTGTGTTTCAAGATAGTACTAGCCTCATAAAATGAGGTAGGTTATGTCTTTACTTCCACAGAATAGAAATATATGGAAATATCCTCTCCCTCACTAATAATCAGGGAACAGTAAATTTTTAAATTACCAAAGAAATGGTATTAGAAAATACCAAATGTTGGCTAAAATTCACACTCTTCTGGTGTGACTGTTAATTATGACAACCACTTTGAAGAACAACTTTACAATATTTATTAAGTTGAAAATTTCATATTGTACAATTCAGGACTTCTACACATTGCTATACTACCTAAAGAACATTTCACACAAGTTCACAATAAGATGGAAGAATTTTAAAGTAACCCATGGAAGAATTTTAAAATAGCAAAAAATTCAAAATTTAAAAAATGAAATTCAAAAATAGCAAAAAATGAAAATGTTCATCACCTGGATAATAGGCCACTAAATTCTCTTATATTTGACTAATAGAATATTACACAAAAGTGGAAACAAATGTATATTAAATTCAACAAGGAAGAATCTGCCAATGTTGAATAAAAAATTGCATAATAATACAGTCTGATAGCATTTATATAAAAAAAAAAATAAGTGAAAGAAATCCCATTTCAGGGGCTAGGACAACTTAGATTATTCAGACCAGCCTCCCACTGAAAATAATTTAAAATGCTGAATAAAAATATGTTGAAATCATCTTAAAAGCCTTAAAATTTTGCTAAAAAAATAACCAAGCCAAAATCTCAAGGGACGTGGGTTGCTGTGGTTGCCCTGAGAGCATTTCCAGAACCTAACAAAACTGAGCTTTGGTTCAGGGGCCACCAAGGACAAGGGATATAGGTGTCAATGTCTAGGGCCCACGATTTAAAAAATTAAATTACATAAACTTACAATTAAATAAATCATATTCAAATCAAAGGTAATAAATACTCAAAACTCAACACTTCCTAATTGTATTAGTATGTTTTATTATTATCCATGCTTTTGAGGTTATTTCCATGAATTTTATCTGTACTGTGGCAAGACTACATAATGTTGAGCATCTTTTATCACCTCCACATTCAGTGATATCACATGGGTAGCTGCCCACAGCAAGAGTATTCCTGGCACAGAAATCAGCAAACACTAAAAGTCAGGGCTAGATTTAGAGCTGAAGCTGAAAGCAGTTTCCATTTAATGAACATACTTTGTACAAGGGTGAGAATAGCTCACATATCAGATTGGATGACAATAAATTTATTGGAAGAAGAGTTAGACTGCCTTTGGATATAAGAGCTTGGTAGAAATCAATAAAAGCATTCTGTGAGAAGCAATTGGCTATATGACGTACACAATAAAGAGTATTGTATACTTCGTTATTATCTTTAAATTGTGTGCAACACATCCTTTGTAAAATTAATAATAAAATTAAATAATAATACAATAACTTGTATGTGTGTAGATATGCATGTATATACACATTTTTTTAAAGTGCTGGTTATTAAATGCTTATCAGCACACTACTAGTCCTGGGCATCCAATTTCACAAACATTCCAGGTGACTGTTTTCATCAGAAAGCCTGAGCAGTGCTGCACAAGAGCAAGGACTCCCAAACCTGGCTCTGCACCAGAATCCTTTAGGACATTAAAAATATAATAATCAATATCCCTGGGCCCTGCAACAGACATATGAGATGGGGACAGGAGCCAGGTTCTGGGAAGGTATGAGTATGTGGGTATTTTGCTTGGAAAAGTTTAAGAAACAGTGAATTCAGGAATTATTTTTAACTTGGGGCACAAAGTGAGGAATTTGGAAGTGACCGACTGGTGGGTTGGGACAGATGGATTGGTAGTGGAGTTGTTCAAAGCATAGCCTAAGGATGGCCTGCATTACACTCAGCCAATGGAGAGGGTTAAAAAAAAAAAAAAAAAAAAAAAAAGAGTCCTTATACCTTCAACACACCTGTACAGTGAAGAGTTTGAGACAAAGTGCAGGAATCTGCATTTGAATGTGCATCCTTGGGTTACTTTTATGTACACAACAATTGAGGCACCACAGAACTGCAGAGTTCTGAATTTCCATACACTTCTAATTGAATAATACTTGCCTTTCAGTGCTGACAAAAACAGGAGAGGAATCTGGTTCTCTCCCCCATTCCTAACCACTTTCAAGTAAAAGCTGTATGTATGTATGTCTTTTTTTCATTCATTCCTTTACTTACATATTTGTTTTTCTAATCTCAGCTGTTATTAAAACCATAGCAGGGGTATTTTCCAAACAAATTTACAACTGTGCCTGCTAATCAGGAACTCAAAATATAAAGAAAATGCATGCTATAGGTTTCACAGCTCTATCAACTGTTCCCTTCTAAAAGCCAATTGAAGGATAATAGTAAAAAGGGGCAGTGAGCTATGCTTTTGACAAGTCCATACCTTCTAATTGAGTTTGTGGCTAGGCTGAACTCACAAAGCTATTGATACTTGCAAATGATTTTCACTTGCTTCTTAAACTTAGAACTTACTTTAAAGAGTGCTTTTATTGATGTAAATTGAAAGAATCAGCT
The DNA here is from genome assembly GCF_015220235.1 of Choloepus didactylus. Lineage (NCBI taxonomy): Eukaryota > Metazoa > Chordata > Mammalia > Pilosa > Megalonychidae > Choloepus > Choloepus didactylus. Next base: position 48,932,585 of record NC_051321.1, read on the forward strand.
GGGTAGTAGTGATATTGTGAGAAAGAAAATTGAGATACTTTTGGACAGGGTAAAATCAAAATATTAATAACATTTTGAGAGGCTTTAATTGAAGAAAATTTGCTTCTTTAAAATCATTCTTATAAATGCATTTTAGGTTATAATACTAAATGTATAGTATAAAATTTTATACTTCATGCCTAACTTAGTACACAATAAATATTTATTGAACTGAATGTTTAGATATAGTATCTCAGATCTTCAAGAATCCTTTATTCTTTAAAAAAAAAAAAAGTCCTAATAGTAGAGGGACAATTTTTCTGACAGTACTTCTCTTGAAGAAAAAAGAGCTATAAAAGAAAATTTGAGTAATTTAGAACTATCAGATGCTAAATAATAATGCATGACTACCATTAACAATAACTACATATATTACTCTAGGAGATGCACTTTCATATGTTGTTTCATTTAGTATTCCTACTGCTTTCTTACTACTAGCACATAGTGCTTGCTCTAAAGAAATGGCAGTATTAAATTGTCTATCATAATGATTTTATATTAGCCTATTAGTTTGTATCCACATTTTCAACATGGAAATCTGAAATGATAAATATTTTCTCATTAAAATAGATGAAAATTAATATGCTCTTATATTTTTATCCTCCCTGAAAAGTTATATATGTACGACCTTTCCTAAGATTTGTTTGGCATAGGATATTTTAGTATGATATTTATAATAGAGATTCTGAAATTTTTATCCAGGCATGCAATGTAGAACCTTTCAATTGCAGTCGAATTAAATAAGGTTCATTGAGAACATACCTCTCAGAACCCAGTTCCTTTTTCTTTAGAATACGGTGGTGACTCTATTAGACAGTAGCATTTTAATTCTAACATGAGGTCATTTAAATTATTCTATGAACAAAGCATTATGTAGACTATTAGGGAAACGAGAATATTTAGACTCACTGCAGCATAATGAAGTAGATAAGGTATGCAATACACACGTACATGGACCTGGAAAATAAATCTTCTTTCAAGTGTAAACTGCAGGATTAATAATCCTGCATGTCAGGTAAGCAAGCTAAACCTACAAAGAACTTCTACGGAAATTCCTCCAGGGGGCAGCAGAAGAGTGGGTTTCTCCTACTTCTTGCCTGACTGCAACAGTAGTAAACAGCGGAGCCCGACGTCCCTGAACTTTAATCTTCCCCTCCATCACCTCCCTCCCCCACCCCCTTTAATTAAGTCCGAAGAGCCCTATATTTATTTGCCCATGAACTGACACAGCAAAACATCAGCAGCCATTGTAGTGTGAAGGGATTTGCGAGTAGGGAAGGGGCTTCAGTCGGGATTACCCGCCCCACAGCCGGATGAATGTGCTGAGCACAAAGTCTGCTCAAAGCCGAGCAAACGGACTATTTGTGAAAATGCCATCCTGGCTCAAGTCTGATTAAGACCGGGGGTCCCCAGGCCGTTTGATCTTCGCTCATCAAAGAAAGTCTTTAAACAAGCTTCATTTTACACTACTGTATGGCGACGGCTTGTGACACCAAAGTGCAGCCACCGTGAGCTGCCTCCCGGGAACACGTGAACAGTGGGAATTCACGGTTTGGTTAAGTGCAGGGCACCCAGATCGCTGGGAGTTCTCTCTGGCGCTGGAGGCTGGGCATTTAGGGCTGAGCTCAAATCTGCCCCACAGGTAGTTCTTCCACTTCCTCTTTTCACCCGTCCCCTGGAGTCATCTGAAAATTATTTTGTTTGTGACTTAAGGGTGATGAAGTATTCTTGAACTAATTATATATTCTCCCCACCTCCCACCACTATGTTAATAGTGCTGTTTCCTAGCCTACATCTTGATCCGTCCCTGACGTTTCTAAGAGAGGGTCTCTGGGTACTAAGAGTTTTCAGGGTTCTGGGGCTTTTTTTTCCAACCCAAGGTCCAATTACGATTCAGTAGTTTGAAATATAGTGATAGTTTGGGGGTTAGGGGGTGGGAGTCAGTTCTAAAACATTGCAATCAATTTTGTGAAGGAAAAAAAATCTCTCTGAATTATATATGTAAAGAAACTAAAAGTTAACATTAACCATAGTTTTCTTTGAGTGGAGGATTGCATATGACATGTCTATTTTTGTACTGTTCTGTACCTGTTGAATTTTCTCCAAGAATGTGTATGGCAATTATAGAAAACTTTTATAATTAGTAATATATATCTCCATCTTGTAAATAATCTCTTGGTTCAAGAATTCACCTGATTCCCAGGAAGTTAAAATGCCAGACTCTTCAAAACCAAAGAACCCACAGTGTCGATATCAGTAATTATTACTTTGGGCTGCCTCAAAGAACAGGCCTCTTGCAGAATGTTATTTAACCAGATTACAAATGGTCTTGTTCTTGCAGGGATTAAAAAGAAGAAAGACCTGCGGTCAGAAGGGAGCTCTCCACTTCCCATATCCCATTTTACAAATGAAAAACCAATGACCAAAGTCCCATATTTACATAGCCAGCTGGTGCCTGTCACAGTGCAAGTCCCTGGGGCAGAGTCCCAGCCCCAGACTCTGACACAGCAATGCCTCTTTCCTAGCCACGACCCTTGAAGGGGGCCTGCATTATGGAGGGGGTAATAAACAGAACCCTGTGATAAAGGAAAATGATTTTTCTCTAGATTTGTTTCACTACTTTCTTGTATCCGACTTCCTGCTGCCACTAGACTGTCTTCATGGTTGGAAACGTCAAATCCTGCAGAGGATACTAAGGGGACTCTCGCACTCCCTGTAACAGCACAGCAGCAACCTTTCTGAGTGTCAGGACATCAGAAGAGATGCAAGCAGATGTCTGGTTTAGGCACCATCGCTCCTGGTTTTTGATTAAATGTTTCTGGGTTCTTTTCTCAGATTAGTTTTTAATGTCCTGCTCCTTGTAAAATACATCAACTGAGCTAGGTCAGAAAGCTCCTGTGGAGCCTGATTTATCTGAGCTGGCCATCTTCACTGACCAAATAAACCTAATCGTTGTCAAATCTCGCCTTCTCTTTGTACTGAGGAGCACAGAAAAGCCTAATCCAGCCTCTCAGGGGAGCGGTAACATGGCCTGGTCTAAAAGCTATTTTAATATAATGAAGAGCATTAGGACGAAAACCTTTTAAAGGCCAATGAGAAGGTCATAACATTTTTACTAAACATCATGAATGAGGAATCCCGGCTATAAATTTGAGATTGGCACCAACAAAAATGTTGGCAACACCCACCTTAGGGAATGACATTTATTCGATGTTTTCCTAGTAAAATGGCAACAGATGTGCTTCCTTTGATTTAACGAAGAGAAGGAAAGAAGGAAGGGAGGGAAGGAATTAAAAAATGCAACAGTCACATAAGAATCTCAAATGACAAAGGTGGGAAAATAGTTTGCAAAGAGTATGGTTCTGTCTCCCCACTCATGAGGAGGCTGATGAGTATTGTAAGTCTGGCATCTGGCACTTAAAATATGAGGAAGATACACAGTATTATGCTAGTCCTGAGTTATAAGGTTCCAGTCCACATATTTCACCTATCTTAAAATCAAATGTAAATATTAAACTCATTGTATTAATTATGGTCATATATAAACCAGGTCAAATAGAAGGCAGCGTTCCCCAGAGGACTAAGTAAGCTAAGTTGATACCTGCCTGATCTCCTGCCACCTCCTTCACCCAGTGTGGGAGAGACTTAGGTCATGAAAATCTCTTCCTTGAGGCTTGTTGAGCATAGTTCCTGCAACCTTTCTTTCTCTTCTCCATGCTCTAATATATGCCAAAACATCAGCTTTGGAAAAATGCTAGCCCACATTCCCATTTCAGTATAATGCATTTCTGTAACTACTCATGGACTGAAAGCTTTCTGAGGACAAAACCTGTCTTTAAAAACTTGAGAGTGTATCAAAAGGGCTAGGGTAGCATTTTGCGTATAGTGGGCACTCACTGAATACTAACTGGAGGCAGATTAAACAATGAACTTCACTTTACCTCCTTACCCACTTTGCTTTCTTGTTGCCATTGAACAAACCCAATCATGGAAAGGATTTTCATGTGGAGACTCCACTGAAAATATATTTTTCCCAATTGGAACAAAGGATTAACTAGCTACACACTCAGCCCTCTCTGAAGCCCCCCACATGATTTCATCCTGTATAAATTGTGGGATTATCACCCCCTTCCCCAACTAAATCATTTAAAGGTAGATAAATGTCTCACAGCACCAAGTACAATACTTAGCACATAGTAGGAATTCAAATATTGAATAACTCATTATAATTAGCTTTAAAGTCATGACAACTTCATGAACAACATGGGAGGTAGGGAGAGGTAGAACTAGTCCTCTCTTGAAACTCTACTCTTGGTTTAGCTCCTCTAATTAAACACAACAGATTCTGTTCAAGCTCAATGAATATTACAGATACACAACACATGTTCTGGGATCAAGACTGAATGTATGTAACATGCCTTTTTATTAGTTTTCCTTTTGCTGATTATTGTTCCACTTTTTTCTTTTGCCCCCCAAGTCAGTGGTTACATTTGTAAACCCAAGCTCTTCATGAATTTAATTCATTAAATTTATTATGTATCATCTCTTCCTGAAAGAGGGAACGAGACTGACCTTCAATTTGACACACGTTTATTTCTAGGAATATTTAAATAGGATCATAAGACTAGGAAGAAACATTTTCATCTCTTCTTTCAATAGGCAGGGAATTCTTCTCCACGTTTCAACACTTTAAGACAGGCTGTAGATGTTCGAGCATACTGAAAGTGCTCAAGGCATTGATTGACATTGTTATCCATACTCTGCAAGTGAAAATATGGCACCTAAAACGTCCTATGCCTTTATCTTTTAACTATAATACCTCTGGGTCTATGAAAACTTCAAGTCTGCTGACCAGTAGGATAGTATCTGCCCAGAGTGATCTGGTTGATTGCTGATTCTCAATAAAAGGAATGTTAATTTGTTCTTTACACTCATTTTTAAAAAGTCAATATAAACCAACTTCCCATTGTTTTCAATTCTCAATTCCAAACATTTCTAAAGAAGTAGCCAAGTGTAGATCACTGTACACATTCACAGTAAAACCTAAAGAAGCATATGAGGTTTGATCCATGTTAGAATTTCAAGCAAGAGTTACCCCTCTGAAACCCAAGGATGCAGACTATTACAAATTTTCTCTTCATAATTATCCCTCGCCCCCTCCCCCTTAATTTT